>NW_027311755.1:0-187542 GCF_918797505.1 Bemisia tabaci | reverse complement strand
CTTCTTTGTGCAAAGAAAATTCTGCAAAAACTTCAAGAAATGATGCCAATTTGTTCTCCTTCAAAAAATAACATAGAAACGGAGATTTTCAGACATCGTAAACGAGTTATGTGATTGCCGACTTACACCGTCGCTATGTTTCTACACTGTCGTTATAGTCTCCATCAATCGAAAAATTTCCACCAAATATATAAAGCAGTGGCGTGGCGTGAATGATCGATTCGATATTTCCCCATTTGAAGGTATGGTGAAAAATATAGATTTTTAAGGTGTTCGTTGTGAACACCCTGTATATCGATCTTTTTCCATAGGTTTATCGATATATTGCAAACACGCCACGCCACTGAGCTCGAGAAATGGAGAGGAATCGATTTTAAAAAAGTTCATACTCAGAATGATTTCTGTTTATATAGACTTCTACGTAGGCTATATCTTTTGTGTGAGAAGATCCAGCCATCGAAATGCAAAAAATCTATATTTCACATTGAGAGTATGACAGTAGCAAAACTTGTAACTTGGCAACACCGGTTTTCCTCCATTTAAATGCATGTAAAACAATCAATTGTAGACAAAGCACACTGCATCACTTAGAGTCGGTTTCTAAACTGGATTCAAATGGAGGAAAATCAATGTTGCAAACTTTCAAGAAACATCGCTGATGTATATAATTAAAATTTCAGTACAACTCTATCGCACAATTGAGATTGCAACATTTCAAAATTTATCTTAGCAACAATTTGATCGAGGGCCTACTTAGAGTTTCTGAGTGCGAAGCATGTTTTGACTAAAAGAATTTCAACATAATTTTAGATGGACGATCAATTACAAGTTCTGCGCAAATCACTCAATAGAGGTCGAGGCTCTTACATTAATCTGACAGAGATAGATCAAGATCATCTTGCTGACCTTGTCATGGACGGTGAGTGACTTCGTTCCCAAAAAATCAATTCCAATTCATCTTTGGGACTAATATTAATATTTCTAATGTTTTCGGTGTATAAGTTTATGGACTTTATTTCTCTATGTGAAATTATTATTTCTGACCTGCTGAAAATGGTGAGTACAAATGAGTAGAAAATCAAAGTGATATGAATAGAATTTCAACTCATATGAATAGAATTTACTCAGATGATCAGAATTTCTCCATCCAGTTTTCGCCAACTCATATGACTAGAGATTTTAACTCACATGAGTTCAGCGTTGAATCTACCGTGTCCGATATCTCAGAAACTAGTCACCGCATCAAAAAAATCATGAGAACAAAATGTTTTATTTTTCAAATTTACGTACTATGTCGGTATCTCCGGGTCAAAAACAGCACTTCTGAAAAATAAAAAAAAATTGAATTCATATGATTTGAACTTTTCTACTCTTATGAGTAGAATATTCTAGTGATATGCGTAGAATTTCTACTCATGAAAGTAAAAATTTCTATTCATGTGAATTGGCAAATTCTGAACAGCCTACTCGTCATTTTTAGCAGGGATGGTTCATTCATTGAAGCACTTACATGTATGAAAAAATATACGGTACTTGTGCTATTTCTTTGATAAGCCAAAAATAGTAGGTAGTTTTAAAACGCTAAGCCAACAGGGAGTGCTTTTCAATTTCAATCTCCCTCTAGAATCTTGGTATACCAGCGGCAATGCGTTCAAATGCCGTACCAGCTATCAACAACATGGCGAAAAGGGGCCTAACATATTTGAAATAGATTAATCAGCGGTACATTTATTTAATGCTTCTGATGTCAAAACACGGAGGATGATAACTGTTTTTATATAATGCATTTTCTGAGCGGTAGTGTTATTTTCTCAAAATCAATAGTTGAAATTTTGATCTTTGTAAATGAATTTTGATAGGGGCTTTGTTCCTGCAAGACCGGTTTTGGCTCAACTTTTTCATGCTGAACATGGAGAAACGCGTCCAAGAGGGTGAACAGCACTGTCAGTTCGTCTTGACGTTGGAGAAATTTTTGACAGCATCCCTCTCTTTTGTCTACCCTAAGAACAGCATTCTTCCGAGGATATTCAATCCTATGTGAGTAAAAAAAGCACTTCTCGCAAATTATTGAAAACTGGAAAGTCTCAAGAGGCTGAGCGTGTGCAGTTTTCTTTTTGATTATTTCAAATGTAAATTAAGAATTAGGTAAACTGTTGCGGTGTGTTTTCTTATTCGACAAGAAAAGGTCAGCATCTGCACTTCTTCAATAAGTTTGAGTTTCCGCTGGCCCTCTTTAAGACAAATTCTCAACTTGAGCGATTTCTGTGAAATTGTGGGGAAAATTCGAAATTTTGATTTTTCGCGGACAATTTTCCGGTGGTCATTTTTAGGCAATGGAATGAATATTTTAGCGTTCTTTTTCATGCCCCCCCCCCCCCCCCAATCAAGACTTCAACGCCTGCGTGCATTTATTGCGAAATCAACTCCCAACCCTAGTAGCAGAGTTATATAAAAAATTTGTTTTTAAAAATATAAACCGTAAATAACCACAAGCTAAAGAATATTCATTGTTTATGTAATGGATGTAAAGTTTTTTAGTTAAAAGTTTACATTTTCAATACGCTTCTTATGTGACCCTTAGTATAAAAGTTATATAACCAAATTCAAACAGTGTATAAAATGAATTTTCATTATTCTTCCTGGCTGGTAGCGCACTCTAGTTATGAAGTGTGCAAGTTTTCATATGCGATACTACCAGGTGGTGGATCATCGTAGAGTTGTGACTTACCTTAAATCCGCGCGTCCTAGTTGGGATTAGAACCCACACCTCGGATGGAGTTGCAATCCGAAGTCCAGTACTTTACCACCAGACCAGCCAGGCTTGATATGGATGGGCCCCTAAATTCAATCTCTTAACTATCGCAGGCCTCTGATCCGTAATGTGTTTGTTTATTGACGGATTCTTATGATATTTTACCAGACTTTATTATTTATTATTTATTTATCTATTGTTTTTTATTTAATGATGTATTTTTTTCATTTTCATTTTTTTTAACTCTCTGTCATTTTTTTAGCTCTCTCTTTTTTTTAACTATCATGTTTTTTAACTATCATTTTTTCTAACTCTCTCTATTTTTTTTTAACTCTCATTTTTTTAACTCTCTCTCTCTCTCTATTTTTTTTAACTTTATAATTGCGTCTTTTTCCAGTTTTAATTATTTGGGCCTTTTTCTAGTTTGAATTTATGTCGATGTATTTATGTTATTTATTTATTATTATTTTCATTTCCTTTTTTCCTTTAAATTTTTATAATATTAATTTAAACATTTTAAAAAAAAATTAAAATTTTTAAAATAATATTTAATAATATGTTTAAAATATTAACAAAAATAATTATGATATACTTTAAAAATATTATAAAATATTATTTTAAAAATTTTAATTTTTTATATTCTTAATATAATTTTAAAATGTTTTAAAAATATTCATTGATTGTATTTCAAAAGTATTTTTCAAAGTATTTTAAAAATACATGAAAAACATTTTAAAAATATATTAAATTTCAATATTTTTAAAATATTTTTAAAATATTGCTGTCTAACTGGGCAGGGTTATGAGCCAGACACGCTACCAACTGAGGTAACAGGGCTCCTCGGATTTGTGCCGAAATATCCCCTTTTAACTCGTCTCGGAGCCACTAATACCTCTAATAATACCTATCCCACGCAGTCTGAGAGTCGAGGGTGTTCATTGAAATGAGATCATCATCATAATTCATGAAAATGAGATAGGTTTACGTTAAAGTCATTCAGGTCATTTATATAACAGTTATATTAAGCAAATTAAGCAAAAGGATACTATGCGTATAAAGAAAATTTATAAAAACCCTTCCTCAATTATATGAATTTTATATAAACGTTATCTTCTGAAAATATGAATAATTATTTTCATGGGCATTTTATATAAAACTTATATACACGATACATAAACTTTAGTTAAAATGGTGCTTATATAACCGGTATTAATTCCTTATACGTTTGTTAGGAAGGGGAAAGTGAATCATGCTACTAGGGAAGCTCAAACAAAGCTCTCAAGTTGAAGCCAAAATGGAGGGGATATCCCACGCTATCCTGAGAGTCCACCTCTACTTCAAGACAAACTCTCCACGCATATATAAGGAGCATATACATTAGTAGGGATGCCGTGTTCCCAGTTTTAGAGTCCCCAAATAAAGTGGCAGCCCTGTCAATGTATTTGCTCCCTAATCTTTGCATCTAGTTCGTCTTCATGTAGAGGTGGACTCTTAGGATAGCGTGGGATATCCCCTCCATTTTGGCTTCAACTTGAGCGCTTTTTTAAAGCTTGGGAGTTGATTTTAGAGAAACCAGTGGCACCATCGTTTTTTCTCGCGAACGTTTACATATGTATCAATAGTCAAATCACAAATTCCAACACTCGCAACATCTCCATTGCCTTCGACTTATCCATTTAACTGGGATTCCAGAATGCTTTCGTACGTGGAGTCGGGTATAATCAAGCACTTGTTAACAAAAGACCTGCCTGACGCGACGATTTGTCCACTGGACCTGGGGAGCATGGAGAGGAAGCTCCGAAACTCTGATCTGTCGACGACTTACTTCGTCATCCTGGGCGGATTCACGAGCGCGTGTCTCGTCTTCCTCTTCGAGTTCATCATCCGACGCTACCACCCGGAGGAGGACGTCTTCTTGTGGCCCAACAACGACAAGGTCGGCATCGTCGACGCCAAGCCCAAGATGAACCCCTTCAGCCACTTCATGAACCTCAAGGTGAGTTCAATCCCCTCTTCCTTGATACTACATGGGGGATGCATGCCGACGCCACGGTGAAGTCATTAGACCGTATCGTCACCCTCCGGCCGAAGTATCACAACCGTCATGCGACGTTTCAAAATTTCTCCCGCCATTCAATTTTTTTCACTGGATTTTCTTTGAATGTATGGTTGGTTGGTAGATACGTTTATTTGATGCTTTTAGCATCTGACTTAACATCTGACTTTTGACATCAAACTTGGAAAATTCACTGAATTGTCTCCTCTCTAAAATTTAAATTATCAGTGGCAATTCTGAAACCGTGTAAACAGGAATGCCTTTTCTGCACCAAACGCTTCAATAAGCGCGATCAAAAAAATGTTTACCGAGAGGAATCGTGCATATAGTATTTCTTAAGGAGAATGCACTTTCAATGACTCTATTTAAGGCTATTAATACAAATGTAAATGAAGAAAAAAAAATATTCGGATTTAACCAAATTTTCTTTATAATTTTAAGTAAAAATCACTAACGCCGCATGTTTGAATAATCGCAAGTGTTGAAACAGTGCTGCCGTGCTAAGGAACAACGCCGTATGAGCCTTCAGATGTTGCCAAATTTCCTTGTATAAAATATGAATGACAGGGAAACCTGTGAAGATTTTCCCACCAATTTTTAAGAAAATTTCATTCGCGGCTAGATCTAAATTCTCTTAAAATCTCAGGAGAAAATATTTGCAACTCTCCTCAAAAATGAACCTTTTATCGGAGGAAATTTGGCAACTCTCGAATGTTCATACGCCATTTTTCCTTAGCACGGCAGAGTGTCAGTGTGGCCGATGCGACACGCATACGCACACTCGCGTCCACAAGGCTGCAGGGATACTTCAAGCACTGTACCTAACGCGCAATGCTTGAAGTATTCCTGCAGTCTTGCAGGCGCGAATATGGGTTCCGTGCCGGCCACACTGAGTTTGGCGTGATTCAACTTGCGGAGTTCGTGCCAATCAACGCATGATTTTGAAACATTTGTAGTCTGTACACTATGTAGTGATTATTGTCATTGAAAGTAAAATCCGACTAATTTTCTCTCTCTATTTACATTTTTATTAATAGTTTTAATAAGAAGCATTGAAATTGCACTGTTCTTAGGGATCACTGTAAGCGCGTTTACCTCTGATGAAAAATTTTGCAATCGCGCCTAACTTATAGTGAAAATACCCGGAAGCTCTTCAAATAATTAAGGGGAAAAATTGCCCCTGCACAATATTATAGTGTGTACACGTAAACATGGGACTATCCCTTGATCGGTTATTATTTGCAGGTGCATCCTACTAAAATTCCTGGAATGCACACTACAATCAATGGACGAGAATACATGGTATACAACAACAGAGATGGACAGAGGAAACTGATCCCAGTAAGGACACCTTCTGCATTGTTGTTCTACAAATGGCAGCAGTGAAGGGTTCATTCGGTCTTAAAGCCTCAAGACAGGATGGCTGATTTTCCACAATTAAGAAAATGTCAAAATTTTGACTTTAAACTCCCTCTTCCCCGATTTCTATGTGTAGTCAAAAAGACGTTACTGTTGGTGCATATTCACAAGATAAATTTTACCTAACAAGTTTCTTGATCTAAGATATACTGCATCATACTTTATTATTAAGAATTTTTTCCGTGTAGAAACCTGTAATGACTGAATTTTCACTAACTGGATGTTCACTGGACATGTCTAAGTTTCACGATAAAAAAAGTTTTTATTTTAGAGAAACTAATTCTCTGCGATTAAGTATGGTGCAAACTCTGTACCTGAAGCAATTTTAGACCAAGTCATAAAATGGATCATTAGTATGCATGAAAGACCCGCTGGAAAGAAACACTTTGGATCTAGAGTCCAGACTCTTAAAAACATCGACAAGAAAAAATACTCTTGATTCAATCAGATTTTTGCTTAAATCAAGAACCAAGCCTCTTGATTTGAGCGGATTTCCTTTTGATTTAAGCTTAAAGCTGATTGAATCAAGATTATTTTTTCTTGTCAATTTTTTCAAGAGTCTGGACTCTAGATCCAATGTGTTTTTTCCAGTGCTTTTTACGTCATTAAAAAGTCAGGCGCATGGAAGGGAGTTCCGTGTCAAAATCTGACAAGAGATGTGACTGATTTGAAGTAAGAGTGATCGTGATAAATCTCTCCCTCCAAAAATGTGGTGGTCTGTAAATAAAGCAAAACTCGTGAGATTCAGTAATAATAATAATAATTTTATTTACGTTTATTGTTCACAATTGGACAACAAAAAACTTGCTTAAATTACATAAGACGAAATAAAAATTCTATCCTGTAAATTATTTTTGTAATCCAATAGGCATAAAATGATATGTCTCAAGTAATCAGCTTCCGCACTCAAACTGTCACTCCAACAGCACAATTTATTTTTACAAAGTAGTTTCAAGTATTCCTAACACAAGAGGTATCTCCATCTCTGCACAGCATACTACCAAAATGCGCACGTAACACGGGAGAAAAGGGTACAACAAATGTAACATCAAAATTTATGGGACAGGGAGGTCTCAACGGAGATGGGGTACTGAGTTACAAAAAGTTAACAACCGTCTTCAAGAAGGGAGAGGGTCATTTTACCCTGTCCATATACATATGATATCAAGAGAAGCCATTGCCATAGAAATCCCTATTGTGCTCCAGAGAACATAAAGGGCGAGCTTTGGTTGTCAAGTGGCGATTGTTGAAAGTTGGCAACACCGCTTCTCCTCCATTTAAATGTATGTAAAACAATCGATCCTTGGTGAGGAAGTTTGCCTCACCTAATACCGATATTTTCAATGTATTTAAATGGAGGAAAAATAGTGTTAGCAAATTGCAAAATCGCCTCTAAAGGGATAACGCCTCCTTGCATAAATACCTTCTGAATTATTTTCAAAGGGTATAAAGACTAGAGATGGAGGGTATGTCGGCTTCCCTTTTTTTTAAATGATGTGTTAAATTCTGTCTCACATGTTGAATGGACTTAAATTGCGAATTTTGGTAGATTCAAAAGTAGTATTAATTGTATTTTTAGAATAGGTAATTAATAATACTGTCAAGTAATGACTTTAAACAATAAAATGTTCAAATTAAAACAGTCCAAGCTAAACATTGCGATTTCCTTTCCGAAAAAAAATATTTTCCTTCCTGCAAAAAAATTGCGTGAAACTAACTCAGAGATTTTCAAGAGGAAGTTTAAGAGGATGCACTCTTAAATTTAACCTCTATATACCATTTATACCATATCATACTGTAAATAGATATTGCCTTACTTTACTATTTTGTGTGGCTAATCCTTACCTTTAATTCTACTTGTTCGTGCACTTGAATTATGGCGATTATTGCAATCTTACAAAATTACACCGATAAGTAACCTCTCATTTAACAGCTGCAGTTTACAAGCTGTGACGGACCCTGCAAGAACCTATGAGTATAACACGCAGTAGAGGACACAACCTCAAAAGTAGGTTAAGAGTTCTTGGTACCTTCATCTTAAGCGCAAATGTACCTAAATTAAAGTACAGAGTCGTAGAATAGCCTGCAGTTGTAAACTGCACAAGCGACTCACCAACCTGTACGGTTTTAGAACGTCGGTCTCTGCTCAAGAGACATCCTTTGGTATTTTAGGCCGTTAAATAACCTTGGAATAGTTTTTTTTACTCAGTGGTTCACCTTTTCATGGATTATTTCTCAATTTCCTAAAACCTCGAAATCAAGAGAGAAAAATTATTCTTAAAGGCTCCATTGCTCTATCTATTTGTTCATTCGGGAATGTCAAAAGAACGTGTAAAAAAAACGATGCTATCGCAAATTTTTGCTTAGAAAAATAATAAAATTAGTTTTCCTAAAAAGGAGGAAGAGGAATATGAATTCAGGAGAGTTTATAGGTACTTTTTCTGATATCTAGGTACATGAAAACAATCCGTTCCCTACAGTGGCGTGGCGTGCTTTGCGATATATCGATAGATATGCCACTCAAACCTATGAAAAAAGATCGATCATCAGGGTGTTCACAGCGAACACCCTAGTAATCGATTCTTTACAATAGTTTCAAATGGCGAGATATCGATAATCGATCATTCACGCCACGCCACTGGTTCCCGACATTCTTCTGGATAAAACATGATTGAGAGCAAATTATACAGAGTCATGCTGTACCTGAAGCCGGATTATGTATTACTATTATTGAAATTGTATCGTCAATCATTTTTTTTGTAATGCCTATGTCGGGTGGAATCGACGACATGGGCAAATCAAGAGATGCCCTCATTTTTTCATCAATTTCATCTGACGGGGGCATTGACAAAACAGATTAACTTTGTAACTTCATTCCACCTTAGTCTTGTCTTGGTCCAGTCAACAAGCAAAAAATTTCAACAATCACACTCAAAAAAAGCTCCGGCCGTGGAGGCCATAAGCAGCGGACCTGGAGCACGGACTGGATGGGCTATATGGCACTACCGTTCGCCTACGCGCCTGACGGCCGGATTGCTACGTGCGGGGACGATGCGGAGTCCTACGGACATGAAAACCGTAAGTCGCGGCCTCGAGCGGCATAGGCAGCTTGCGCTCTAGGCGCTACTTACGGGCTGGACGGCCGGAGCTCTGCGCGCCGCCGCTGTCCGCGACGTGGTGGATTTTTTCGGAACTACAGCTGAAAATTCACCATTAAAGTACATACTTAGAAAAGAAAAACTTTCCAGCAAAGTTTTAAACATTGAATGAATTATCTTGTGTCAATTTCTGAACAAGATTTTTTTTCTTTCCTTCTTTTTAAATAGGTATATATTTCTTTGTTGATAGTTCATAACAATTTAGTTTCAGGAAAGTGATGGATAATTCAATGTCTAAGAAAGAAAAGAGCATATGAACGTTAGCTTGTTGATCATGTTTCAGATATCAAGAGAGATTTGAACTCCTTGGCTGATAGTTCAGCAAGTCAATTTGAGAAAAGAGATGAATCTTAGAGAAGAGATGATGCTTATTGAGAAAGAAAATCAGCATATGAATGTTAGCTTATTCATCGTGTAGAGATATCAAGAGAAATTTTCAAAAACCTAACTTTAATGTTGCAAGCCTTCGTAGAAATAAATAAAGCACTGGGGAAGCACTGGAAGGAACAAATGTAGATAGATCAAAAATTCATGCTACCTATTTTAAATGTAGAACAGACTGTCCAAGGTATGATAAATTGCTAAAACTCATTGCAGCGAAAAATGTAAATTGAAAAATCATTTTTATCACTTGGCAGCCCGTTCTCAATAAATGTAATTACTTTCACTCAATGAGAATTCAGCATTTGTCAAAAACAAAACCTGGTTCATCCCTCAATAAAAAATACGAATGCAAAGTAGGAAATCACCCAAATGATTAACAAAGGAAAAGCACAGGCGTAGGTCTAGGTACTTACAGATTTTTACTCCTTACGACTAGAAAAGCTTCAGAATCTTGAAAATGAGGTTGAGAATATTTCAAAGTGTAAATTCAGTAGTAAAAGTTGACAAAACTTCAAGATATAACTCTCCGCAATAACTACCGGATACAATTTCCACAAAATATTAGCGAAGAAATATACCACCGAAAATTGTCACACTTGTTAAAATTGTAGATCTTCCCTTCAGCAAACTGAAGCGCGATTCACACAAAATTTTACCACTATTACAGTACACTGAGCTCCCTAGAATTGGGATATGGAATCAGAGAGATATTCACAGCAACAATGTTTGCACTGGCTCTTATCGGATAATCAACGCAGGCAAGATTGGCTTATAGCTTCCGCTGGCGGACAGCTATTTTGGCAACAGAGAAGGGAGGTGTTGGATGTCGGAGAGTGAAATACTACCTACTCTCAATTGAAAACATTTAAGTATAAGCCAGAGATTAGATTGAAATGGAATAAAAAATCAACCCAATCTTATGAGCAAGCAAAGGTGGCACAATGAAGTTGCAATCGGTAAATAGACATTCTTGTGTCTACATTATCAGTATTTTAGTGTGGCGGTAATTTACTCTGTGGGAAGATGCGTGGCAGGTAATTGATTGCTTTTCTTGGATTTAAGTTCTTTCCCTTAGTAGGGGGAAAATAAGTGAATTGCAAACGAACTTACAGGAGGAGAGGATATGAGCTCAGTGTGTAGGTAAAACTGACAATTTTCACTTCACTCTCGTCGCATTTCCGAAAGTATTTGACAAGCGTTATCACACAGAACTTTAGAATCAATCGTGCACCGCACAGAATCAAGAAAATATATCGAAAACCTCCAAAATTAAACGAAAAACGAACACACGTAATGAGCAATGACCAACAATGACCAAGGTAGATTTACTAGATTCTAACCTCAATAAACAACGCTGAGTGGTGGCTGCGATCGCTCCCGAAAATGTTCAAGGCTGGCGGCAACTTTAAATTCACGCACTGAATAACATTGACGTAAAATATTATAATTTTCTGCGAATATACACGTAGCCGTCTCAATTTTAATCTGATGGTGACGCCATTTTCCGAAAACTGAATCTCACCTCACTGCCAACGGCCGTGGAAGCGGTTGGCTCCGATCCTGAAACCCGTAACTTACGCTCGGCTCCTAACCGGTCTTACGGCCATGAAGGCCGCGCGGGGTCCACGGGACACCGGCCGCTGGGTCCAGTACTAGCTGGCGCACAGCGCGTTAACGCCGGGATCACCAGTGTCCAGAGCAACCGGGTCACAGGGCCGTAGTTTTTTTTTTGAGTGCAGGCTGCAGGGCTGGACCTTGCACTATGCAAATCAAGAAATTTTAAAATTCCGAACAATGCCGGAATTACAGTGATATCGGCGGTGAAGTACCAGACCTTGTAGCTCGGTTTGAGACGTTGTAGACTTCCTGCTATACTTTATTTTTTAAATGGAAAACAACTCGACGTCCATTCTTGAAAACTTCCGTGTTTTTTACCTCTATGCAAAGTAAACTTTATGAAAATTTCAAGAAATGATATAGATCGGTCCTCTTTCAAAATATTGTAGCGGGCGCGGAGATTTCTAAACGCTTCAAACGAGACACATAATCCGGTAGTTTAACCTTTGATATTCTCTTGGATCTTATACGCACACCTGAATTATCCTCTCGTGTTGTAGACAGAGACAGGAGACCCTCCAGAGGTATCTTGGCAATGGTGGAAGCTTTTACTTTCGGTACCCCATCTTTTATCTTTTAACGTACCTGCTTTGTGGATGTCGAGCAACGTGTTGGGTATTTTCTTTGGCAATTTTACCGAAATTTGGTAAACTTGTTTGGCTCATCACGTCACCCGAAGCTCATCGTCCACCTAGTAGGTGAGATGACAATTCTGCCGTGCTAGGGAAGAACGCCGTATGAACATTCGAGAGTTGCCAAATTTCCCTCGATAAAAGATGTATTTTTGGCGACATTCATGCATATTTTTCTTTGAAAGTTTCAGATATTAGATTAAATTGCATACAAAATTGCCTGAAAATTTTCCAAATTAATTTTCGGAATTTTCCCAGTAAATTCGGTTTTTATCGAAGGAAACTTAGCAACGTCTGAAGGCTCATACGGCGTTCTTCCTTAGCACGGCAGGGTTGCTACCATACAACTGTCCACAAGGAAGTGTTGAATCCACGAAAGTAAAGGTTTTTACCTGTCGCTAAGCGGCCATTGGAGGGTCTCTTGCCTCTTGTTGTAGACTTGAAAATTTGTATCATTTCCATAAAAATTTAAAACAAAACAAAAGTACAACAGCTTTATAAATTAATTAACAAGTTATTTGTTCTTTTACTTACAGTTAAGCTCACTCATACCGAGAATGAGACGAGATCAATGTAGCAGTATTTACAGGTTCGTAAGCGAGCGTTTCATGTATCTATGCGGGTACAAAAGTAAGCGAAAGCAAGTGCTAAAAAAGTAGCAGGCGGATAGGAAAGAAAAGCTGCGAATTTAACAGGGGTACCTTGCCTATGCTCGACTCTGAAATCAGGAATTTTGGTTACGAGTCCGAATTCTGTATGGAATGGAATCACTTGCACTCGTCTCGTTAAAATGCCTTCAAATCAAACGGATAGGCAGAAAATATGCAGCAACGTTAGAATAGTTGCACGCGCGTCAACACGGCGCTTATTTACAAATTGCTCCAAACTTTTTTCCTCCCATATTTTCTCCAGTCTACTTTGAACTGCTGAACTGTTTTGTAACGATCGTTGTTAGTGGTGGACCAAAATAAATATAAAGAAACACGGGCAGTGCACGATTTTGCCACGCGATGCGTAGTTATCCCTCGTGGAACGAACAGGTAATTTTGATATTTCGGTGCATTTTTGTCATTGACTTTTACATGAAAGCATGAAAGAAATTATGCTGAAACTGCGATATTCCGAACAATTCGCACTTACGCCTAATATCGGGTTGACGTAAATCTTAGAAGACGCTAATGCCGTAATTTGTTTGCTTACGTTACATGCTGATAAATTAAAATATTAATCTTAAAAACGGTTTTTCCTCCTCGGAAAGTACATTAAAACGCTCGTATCTCGCTATAAAGTCATTAATGTGTTTTTGAGATATTTTTACGAGATTATGCACCCGAAACGTATTAAGTGGATTGCTCCAAGATCTTATGCGAACTACATCAGAGCGATAATTAAGGTAATTCTCAGTCTAAATTCTAAACTTTTCCTGTATGTTGAGCTTTAAGGTAATTCTCAGTCTAAATTCTAAACTTTTCCTGTATGTTGAGCTTGTCATGTTCCTCAATTCACTCCCGTAAAAGCTTTACATTTTTGGCTTTTAATACAGAGGATGAGAAAAGTAATTCAACTTATTTGTCTCTAGGAAAAAAATCATCCATGTATGCGTGACATCACAGCACACTTATTCAACAAAATGATATTTACAAAATATTCTCTCATAAAAAAGGAAAAATGACTGATTCATATACAATTATAAAACGAACGTGCTTTAAAAACTGAGGAGAGGATTGTGCAAGGAAACGGTGCGATGGTATTCTAATGTGATAACTGCGGATTTAAAGAAACGCAAATACGCATATCTTAGGCATTTTGGACGCAATAAAAGAACCGGGAAAAAACACCTAAAAAGGAAACATCAAAACATTTGAATATCAAAGGAGGGAGAGAGAGAGAGAGAGACGAAAGGAAGGAGGAGAGAAAGAGCTGGAAGCGAACAAATATACATCTTCACAAATAACGCCACAAAAATATTACATCCAATGATACTTAACAGTGGCGTGGCGCACTTTGCGATATATCGATTAATCTGTCATTTAAACTCATGGAATAGGATCGATAGTAATAATCGATCCTCTACCACAGCTTCAAATGGTACATATCGATATCAATCATTCACGCCTCGCCACGGATACTTAATATATATATAGAGAAAATATCTACTGCAAATGAATGCAATTTAAAAAAATGATAGAATAAAACCGCCATGAACAACTCTATCCATCACTTTTTTCTAGTAAGCTGACACAGCATGCTCAGCCTTGTGGAGTGAATAATAGTCAGCATGTCTATTCCCGTATGAGGGTCAGTCTTTAGACTAAAAACGGCCGGCAGTCGGTGAAGGGGCTCATTGTCAGTACGAGATTTTTAGAGTACCTAAGTCAGGGCCATTGCTACAATTATGAAAGAGAGACATTTTTAAAGGGCTTATTACATTCCCTAAAAATGATGATGAGCGCAAATGTGTCTGATTTACGTCAAAGGGAAATAATGACTTTTTCTCCTACAATTTATTTTTAAATATCTCCGATCCTACTACTTTGTATTAAGTTCTACTTGGACTGACAGAATAGATTCAGCCATTGGAATGAGTAATTACTTGCTTGCTGTAATTAAAAAATCTGCTTGAAGAGAGTATTGTCAACTACTAGATTACGGTAAAGATTTCAAACTTTTTTGCAATTACTACTATCCACGTGACACTAATCTCATTTTGATGAATTATGGTTTGTTATCACCAAGGGTCTTATACTTGGAGACAGTTGGAGGTAATGAAGTTCTTTCTGAACGATTGAAAGATATTGGGCTTCTAAAAGAAATTCACCCCCAATATCACTTTTCTAATAGTTGTTAACCTGGACTTAATAGGAATCGGTCGTAAATTTTCACCAGTCGTAAATTCGAGGTGCATCTACTGGTTGCTGAGCGAACACATTTGTCAAAGGTTTGGCCACACTGTCCACCACTTTGTCATCAGAGCGAGATAGAATTTCATTGTATTGCTAGAAAAGAAAAATTAGCATCAAAATATGTATTGATATCAAATAAAGTCTATCATGTCAAGAACTGAAAATGCATGGAGTGAAGATTAAAAACCATCTATGATCCTACGAAAAAACACACATCTCGATTGTGCTATTTCAAAACTCCCACTCTGATTTCATTTCTTGAGAGAATATTTTATTGAAACCTGTCTCTTAGCATTCTCTGAACTTAATCAATGATAAAAAAAACAGGTGTTGAAGAAGTCCTAGATTGGATTCCTCCTGGGAGGTGCCTAATGATAGGTTAAGGGATGGTATTGAATTATATGTAGAAGGGGTTATGGTCCGATAGGACACGATGACGCGGTGTTTAGGTGCCATAGAGATTGAAGGAGTGCTGTAAAGTGACCTTCATGTAGGTATTTCATTAAAATATCAAATGATGTTTTCGGAAGTGCAACAAAAAACTCTCTCAAAATGCCGGACGAGTTGCGTAAGCTAATAAAAAGTCCCACCAATAAAACTGTGACGTCATGATCATATAATATTATGCATAAGGAATTGAGTGTCTTACCTGAAACTGATTTTGTATTTTTTCGGGGCGGTTCTATATGATTGTCCATAGTTCGTGTATCCACCTCCTGTATCATTTCCTGTTCTGAATGGATTCGTGCTGTAGCCTGGAAAATAAGGCAAAAAAACTTCATATTTACTAACCCATAGAATGAGCTTTCTCAACTCTAAAGGAAATGGAGATGAAAAGGTTCTTTTCATGCACGAATGACACTTTTTTGAACATTTATAACGTTCGTAAGTGTAATGAACTGATGGGCATACGAATGATCAGTCTAAATTATACGTACATGTTCGGGATTTCAAAAATAGCACGATCAAGATTAACATTTTACAATGCTTTTGAGTTAAATGAATTTTGAGCCAAATGATCAGGTGAAAAATGAGTATTCTATCGTTCAATTTTCCTGACGAAGTATACAGTATACACTGTGATGAGTTCTACTAGGAATGACTGTAATCTGAAATATTTCAAAAAGTACCAACTACACCTCTCATCTGCGATACTCCTCAATGAGTGCTTATGAAAGGGCCGCGTAGAAGTCAGGTTTACGACCCTTATTCCCGCATAAGATGAAAATGAGCAAACTGACGGTGAAACTACGAGACCACGTCGTAACTCGGTGTTTAACAATCTCCGTTCTAATTGTAGTTTTTTTACAGAGAAAAAACCAATATCATTCCTTGAAATTTTCACAGCGTATTTTCTTCGCTCAGAGAAGAAAAATCACGGAAGTTTTAAGGGATTTCCATTGAGACGTTGTCAAATTAAAAAATGAAGATTATAAAGGGTAATCTGCAACGTCGCAATCTGGGATACGCATCTCTGCAGATCCGCCGTCGAAATGTGATTCCATCGTATTTACAAGCTCTGCGGGCTGATTGTTGAAATTGACAGACAAAGCAATGGACAAAGAAGACATAGGGAGTATGGAGCGATCCTATGGTTGAAATGGTTCGTTCTCATAGACTTAGGGAGAAAATGATGGACTAACTGTAGGGTCTCACGAGGGTTGCCGTTAGTTAGTCTATTATCTACCTTTCTTTGTCCATTGCAACCGCCCCGCCTCCACCAATAGAATCCCTCCATATCCCTTTTTTCCTCTTTGTCTATAGCTTTGTCAATAAATTTCAATAATCGACCCGCTGGCGTCTTTTCTTGGTCATTTTGCTCAGTCTGTCGCTCCTCTGACGTTAGGACATATCTTTATGGATCGTATTCGATCGAACAGGTGAGATTGTATCGATGTCAATTGGTTCAACATGTAAACATAGCCTCAAAAGTCAATTGAGAAATTTGAAGGAACGGGTTTTGGTGATGGATTTTTTTATTCGTGTGATTTTTACCAAATGGCGATGGAAAGTGAAATTTTCAAGAATTTTCTCACTTTCAACTTTTGTAAGTTGAATCCTAAAATTTGTGTTTGCGATCGCGTTCTAATTGTCTATCAATTTCAACAATCAGCCCGCATCTGTAGCGTGCAAGGTCACTGTGCGACAGGCTAGATTGTTCTCCAGGGTTTTGCCTGTCCCTTATTTTAGCCGTTTTGGTTTCTGTTGGGCACATGAAATGACTGATCTCAATTACCTCCTTGTCCCCCAGGAATGTCCAGGTTCCCGCCAGTTGTGCCGTAGGTGGCGTTGTTGTAGGCTTGTTGATCTTGGCCGCCCAGCTCGTGCAGACGTTGACTGGACAACGCCCGCGGTATTGGATTGCTCGGAACCCCGTGCGGCGCCAGATGGGCCGTTTCTTCGGCCACCTGAAACGAATCATGAATTTCAGGACCTTTTTTGTGGATCGGAGAGTGAGCTTTAGACACGTTGAGAATAGATCACCAGACAAGGTACGAAGTTCTTTTTTTTTGGGGGGGGGGGGGGAGGCGGCTAATCCCACGCTGATTACCCCAGCCCCAGGTGACCATTGCCCGAGACGATCAATCTCGGGTCACCGGGCCGGGAATTGAACCCGGGACCTCTCGGCCAGCATTACAACCACTACACCACAAGAGGCCGACATACACAGGAGGGAGGTTAAGCATTCTGATGCAGGCTCAAAAGTCAAAAATCTCGCTCATGAAAACGCAATGGTCTACATAAGTCAAATCGCACAACGTCAATAATGTTAGCGTTAATAACAATAATGTTAGCGTTAATAACAATAAACGTTACCATGGCAGTCTGTGCGATACAAAAGTATGACAGCCTCAATCTTGACGCTTTTGGAAAAGCTAGAGCACATTATTCACACTTTGAACAAGAGAGGGTGGGAAAGGAACGACTCAGATCCCAACTCAGAAGCCTGCCATGCAAAATCGTTGTGAGGCGCGATTTCACTTATGTAGAGTATTGCGCTTCTTGTGACCGGGCAATTCGAATCTCCCGTAATCAATGTGAATATTATAAACGGCAATATCTTAGTTAGAAGTTGATTTCAGTAGTTTTTGTCGCGCGAATCAAATTCTACGCGAAATTCTGGTGAAGAATCGTGTATCAGAGTGCTTAAATTAGTACTTTGTTCGATAGCCCATTCAATCTAAAAAAAAAGTGAAGATTGTAGTGAACTTTCCTAACTTTTCTCTGAACAAATATTTTATCCAGAGAAATTAGGCAACGTTGAAATGCTCATAGGGCACAACACGATATGGGCCTTTCAAGCCCCATTATTCGATGCTGCGAATATTCTAACGCGATAGTTCGAATGATGCGGCAAACACAGTGCAGCCGGCAATGAACGCATATTAGCGCCTGCAAGACTCTAAGAATACTTCGTGCATTGCGCCAAATAGTGCGGTCGGTGCGACACGCATATCAGCGCCTACCAGATACTGCATGAATACTTCTCGCATTGCGCGCATGGCACGGTGCACGCTTTAATCGTTGTAATTGAAGCGCTATGTGCAGAAAGGACATTTCTTAATTGCGATGTTGCAAATAACTAGGCGTTGGGCAAGGTGTACCTTGTCTAGTGGTTCATTAAGTGCAAAGTTTTCTCATTAAAAAACAGACAGAAAACTTTAGAAATGCTCTAGAGCTCCCACGTTTAAAATACTCATATTCTCTGAAGAGTCAATTTCCAAACTTCATTTTATGAAAATGTTTGACGTAAGAGGAGGTTACGTTATGGGGCTTTAATGAGGAAGTGCCAACACCGAAAAAAACAAGTGAAATTTCACTGGTATTTATGACCGAATAATTAAACCGATTAATTGCCTAATTTTTAATTTAAATTTAAACTGTATATTAATTTAATCATTTTACTTTATTTGTTTTAATGTGGTTGCATCCAGAATGTTAAACCAACTCCACTTTTTTTCGGTGATCTCTCGAAGGATTTTGGGAGGAAATGGGACTTGGGCAGCTATAGGTGTCGCAGAGCGCCAGAGAAGGCTGTGAAAGTGGCTTTCATGTAAGTATGTAAGTATGTCTTACGTCAAATTTTACCACGGTACTTGGAAATTTGGATAAAAAATCCTCATTTAATTAGTATTTAAATAGAAATTCGTGTAACTCAAGACCAAAATTCGTACCTGATGTGGGTCTTCCGTGACAGGAATGTCGGATAAGAAACCAAGATCTTTTCGATAGAAGTTGATGAATATGAAACCAGCTAAAACGAGCATACACAAGACACCGTAAGCCCGGAAAGTTGCAGTCGTGCCTGAAATCCAAGTTATTCTTATAGTAAACAGTAAACAATTATTGGAGAAGATATGTCAAAATCATCTAATCTACTAAAATACGTGTGTTTAAATGGGAAATGCCGCCAGATAACATCACTAAGCGGTGCATTTTCTCACTTTTAAATCTATTTTCATACTATTTCCCACATCAGAAAAAAATTATAAAAAATACTGGGAAATCAGCTCTCTGAGCACTTTCAAACGCAGCAATAAAAAAATTGCATGCAAATTCTCCATTGCAGTTTCCTCAAATATGTTCGTCAGGGTAAACGTGTTTGCACAATGTTTTTAATTTTTACGAAGCAGCATTGCTCATTATCTTGGCTAGGTTCTTATCCCTCCTGCGGGCCGATTATTGAAATTGATCGACAAAGCATTAGACAAAAAAGACATAAGATATATGGAGGTATCCTGTTGGTGGATGCGTGTGGTTGCAATGGAAAAATAAGGTAGTTAATAGACTAACTAACGGCAACCCACGAGAGACCCTACAGTTAGTCCATCATTTTATCCCATTGTCTATACGAACCACCCTTTTTCAACCGATAGGATCGCTCCATACTCCCTATGTCTTCTTTGTCTATTACTTTGTCTCTCAATTTCAATAATCAGCCCGCTGATGTCCTCATTCCAAACACTACAGGTAAACTAACCGTAGTATGTGACGAAGATGCCACCGAAAACGGCTCCGCAACCACGACCCAGTCCGTGGTGGAGGCCTTGGAGCACGCCTTGGGCGGAGCCACGAAGTTGAGGCGGTGTGTTGTGAGCGATGTACGAGCAGCAGGCGGCCCACACAGCCGCATGGGTGATTCCTGCCGACAGAATCTCATTTTAAATTCCCAAAGAAACGATTTAAGGGGACGCCATTTGAATTATGAAATTGACTTGTTCTGGTAATCATAATGGAGATGTTGCAAGTGTGAAGGGATTTGCGATTTGACCGTTGATTCTTCGGTAAAAGTTCGCGAGAAACACGATGGTGCCTCTGGTTTTCTCTGAAATCATCTCCCGAGCTCAAGAAAAGCTCTCAAAGTGAGGCCAAAATGGAGGGGATATCCCACCCTACCCTGAGAATCCACCTCTACATCAAAACAAACTCTCCGTGCAAAGATAGGGAGCAAATACATTAGCAGGGCTGCCACTTTATCTGGGGACTCAAAAACTGAAAACACGGCAACCCTGCTAATGTATTTGCTCCCTACCTTTGCATGGAGAGTTTGTCTTGATGTAGAGGTGGACTCTCAGGTTGGGTGGGATATCCCCTCCATTTTAGCCTCAACTTCAGAGCTTTTTTTGAGCTTGGGAGATGATTTCAGAGAAAACCAGTGGCACCATCGTGTTTCTCGCGAACTTTTGCATAAGAATCATGGTCAAATCGCAAATCCCTCACACATGCAACATCTCCATTACGGTAATTAAAATAAATCAAGTTATTCTCGTATGAAATTAGTTGTGGAATTGTTCGGATTATCCCAATAAAAGCATTGTTTGAGTTAGAGGATCATCTTATTATCATAATAGTTACTGCACTAAATGCTATGCATCTTAACAAGAGCACTAATATGTTTATGAAATTAAACGAGTAACTGAATGGATAAATAACTCGTGTTACTAAAGAGCAAATGATGTTAAGTGCTGGGGCTATTATATATCTATTAAAGTTTGTAATTTTTTTTTCTTTAATCAATTTTAATAATTAACTCTTAGTTGGCCACCCCTTTAAGTTAAAAGTTGTATTACCTAGGACCCCAAAAAAATCTGCCTGACCAAAAAAAGCCTGAAAACTGTTACGTTTCCTGTGTTGCTTCCTGGCATAATCGGATATGGACAAGTGAACATTTTGACATGATTTTCGTGGATTATTGGTAGACTTGAGCCTTAGGTTTGTATAAACAGTTAGATTTTGCGGGAGAATAGCTTCAAAAGAAGCTTAACAGAGGTCGATTTACCCAAATGTTAACGCCTTAATGAATATTTTTCGCAAAATGGATCTACTGCGCAATGAAACTGGCGATGTAGTGACGTACTTACCCTGAATGAATTCGAAAGGTAGAACCCACCAAGGGTCTTTTAGCCAAGAGATGTAAAGGAATCTAACTATGTTCCCACCCAAACCAAGACACAGGACCTGCAAACAAAGGAATTTAAAATAAACTGGTAAATAGAATAAAAACACACGCGTGAGATTTGAATTATTTGACAAATAATTTTTCGGAACACGGAGAGAAACACGTTGATACTCAATTAAAATGTTTTATAGGCAGTATGTGTGCAAAACAAATTACTTTTTTAATGGGGAGGAATATAAAGGCATACAATATCCCCTACTGCGCCCACGGCAACTTTCCACTCACATAGGTTGCTGTCACAAAGTTGGCCTAATAAAAACTTCGAATAAATATATTTAAATTAATCGATTCCATACATGGTCATAAGTAGGGTGCCGAGAAATGTTTTAAAACAGAGTGCAGAATGTTAACCCTTTGTTGCATGAGCTAATCATTGATATTGGAGGGAAAATCTACATTGTACCGTATTTTTTCGACAATAGAGTCAGTTGGAATCGATTTTTGTAGTTTATATTTAAGTTAGGAGATTAGACTTTTCCCAAAAATCATTTCTTGCTTTGATTCAATTTAATACTCCAGCATAAAAATGAAGCTGAAAAACATTTGTTGCTTTCATGCAACGCTATGCAATAAAGGGCTAATCATGAAGTTCGGACTTGAATGGAATTATGAAAGTTCAAAATCTGTGAAAGAATTACTTCCGTTAATGTAAGGAATAAAGCTGCATAACATTGGTGGGCAGAGTAGAGGCCTCTGAATCGGAACAGTCCAATCACTATGTAGAACATAACCTTCAAATTCTTTGTTTACAAAAAACATGTTGGCAATTTTGCAATTCCAAACATTGTACTTCAGTGAATAAAAATAAAAATCTAAAATTGTTCTGAAGTTTTACTAACATTCTTATTTATGACAAAAATTCATTTTATTCCTTTTGATGTCTAAAATGTAAGTATATGTAATTTTCCTCGCAAATGGAGTCTAAAAATTGAATTTATGAATGCTGTTGTAAGAAATTTCGCCCAAGCACCTTGGGCACTCCTGCTTTACGAAATAGCATAAAATTTTAATTTATTTATATTTTTATTGTGTCAATGTGTCGTCGTTCTCTTCCTTCCTGGACTTTTCTCATTATCATCACGCCTTCAGTTCTAGATTTTACATTTTTTTACAAGTAGAAATAGGCTTAGAATATACGAATGCACAGTCCTTCAGTGTGTTCTCTGAGGCATGAAAAAATCGTCATTTTATGTGTCCTCAGTGAAGTGTTATTCCAGCTCTCCATTCCTCTGTTCTAGTCAAAGGCCAATATTAGTTAAGTTATACCACTTCTCCAGGTAAATTATATGTTTTCATTTTTACCGACTATCAATTGTTGATTAACTTTTCTCTTTGTTGTGACTAATTTGTTCGACGAGTCCGTTATCAACCGAAGCTTAGACGCTGTGCATCAAAGCAAAACTTCAAGGAGCAATTGCCAGCTCTATTAACCATGAAGCAATAGATCAGCATTTGAATTCATTCTCCAAATTCTCTGGTCAATGTGCTTCAATGTGACCGTCGAAGCAACACTGTTAGTGGGAACAAAGCCATTTTATCAGGCTCATACTTGAAACGGGAGCAAATTAGTGCAGGTTTGAAGTTTTATCGGTAAAATCTGCTTCTTTAGCCATGGAGTTTTATCGTCTCCTCTTACGCATGATGCAAATCTAGGATAAACCTCATGTTTGTTACACAGTTTGACTCACTTAACGATGAGACAAACATTAGAATAGTGATTCGGACAACACAACTATGTTTACACATTATGTTTACACAAATGTCAATCACTGATTACCTCCGAATTAGCACCACTCAATAGGTATTACCTGCAGTCAGATGGCATCACTGATGAGTGGTGACCTATACCTACAATACTTGACTTTCGCCTCAACATACGATGAGTTCGCTCTATCGTATACTTACTCATGGCGAAAAAAGAACCCATTCTGATTTGTATCGGATTCTATATCATCTATGTCATAGTGTCCTATTCTTTTGTTACTTCGACGTAATCAAATCTCTCTTCTTATTCCAGAAAATATGATCACGTTGACTAGACGTTTAAGGAGAGATGCCGGGGTTGATTCCAATGATGGTACGATCGATCGCAGTACCAACCGCATCTCAATACGCGATAAACTCTTGGTCAAAGAGGTGCAAGAAATGGAGCAGATGCTCCCGTCAACATGTAGAGTCAAGTTTGAGAATCCTAACCATCTGCACGAATTCAAGCTAACCATCAGCCCTGACGAGGGTTTCTGGCAAGGGGGCCATTTCATTTTTCATGTGTATATTTCAGAAGCATACAACATGGAGGTAAGTTGAATGATTAGCGATCAGGTCTCCTCTTACTCAAGTAAGAATAGACAATTAAAACCACTAAGTAATTTAAACACAGATCAATACTGAAATAAATTTTGAAAATAGATCAACAAAATCATATTTGATTGCCAAGCCTATTTCTCAGTGTCCTTCAATTAATATTCTCTGCTAAATCAAAAAACTTGGCAAAATAAATGTCTCCAAGTCATCAGTATTACTGTGTACCAAATTGGGGTTTTAATATCCCCTTTTGGATCTAAAAAAGGTAGCTGCAAAGAACACATTTGAGGCCTGAATCTATCTGCATATGTGATAAGTTTTACATTTCCATAGAATTTTTTTAAAAAAAAAATCTTATGCTTGGTAGAACAGAAACAATAACATAGTAAAAGGTGGTCTCTCAAATAAGCTGACAACTTGGTGAGAGAGCACAGATAAAAAAATAAAAAACAAGTAACAAAGTTACAGCCATCCAAAGAGTAACAACATAAACAATGAAGAAATCGTAATGAATCTTTTTGTCAATAAGGTTAAATCCAGTTGTCGAATTTTTACAACTCTTAGTTCACTCACTTAATTTTAGGCCAATTGAGGGGCTTGGAGGACAAGGTGCAGAAGTGCAGTTTTTGCTATTTCGAGAAATATGTGTTTGAAGTTTCAAAATTATACGGATCCTGATGGCAGAAAGGAATTTCAAACTGACTTTTTTATGCTTAAAAATTGAAATTCGGGGAGCGAATTGTTTCTGGAACATGCACTAAGACTAGTTTTACTTGGAGTCATTACTTAATATCTCAATTTTTTCAAAAATTGTACTTACGCATCTTGCCCTCCAAGCTTCTTAATTGTTTCAAAGCCTTGCTTTATCATCAGCTTTTATCATGACAACTGTTTTTCTTGCCGATTACCCTCAATCAAAGTTCAGATAATTTTCTAGTTCTATTTTTTGGTGTAACATTTTGTATTTATCCGAACACATAAAATTATCTTTTACATTCCGTCTTTACTATTTTGTTTTCAGTGTTGTATAAATTTTGTCTCTTTTGTTTGCAGCCTCCAACAGTTAAGTGTTTGACAAAAGTATGGCACCCTAATATTAGCGAAGAAGGCTCGATTTGTCTTAGTATCCTCAGGCAAAATTCAATTGACGGAATGGGCTGGGCACCCACAAGAAAATTAAAAGATGTTGTCTGGGGACTTAACCTCCTATTTACAGTAAGTGAAGTTTTATAATTATGAAAATCTTTAGTGTTCAAGAGAAATTTTCCTTTTGTTAAGGAATAAATGTCCATGGTTTTCTCAGTCAGGGAATACCAGGAAAACCTGGAAATGTCAGGGAAAATGACAAAAATGTCTGAGAAAAATTAACATCTTATCTTTATATGCTTTCTAGAATGGGTTTGACGTCTCCAACAACAAAGCCTGGAAAATATCTCCAATAATGTCATTTTAACCATTTGGTGTATCTTCAATTTTCAGGGAATCTTCCTGAACTGTGTCAGGGAAATTCATTTTTTAAATTCTGTGGCAATCCTAAACTTTTCACTTCCCTTTGCCTTTTGTTCGTCTGCCCTTTTTCTGACTTGAATTCTTCTCAATTTTCAGGAGCTCCTAAATTTTGAAGACCCATTGAATATAGAAGCAGCTGAACTGTATCAAAAAGATAGGGAAGCGTTCAAGAACAAAGTCAAGGAATACATGCGATTTATGCGCTGAAGTGGAGCTTCAAAAACCTTTTTATCATCATGACTGCCTTAGTTAGTGTTTCACACACATCCTGCAAATAGAACTGAATATGTAAGCACTGTGATTACTTTATTTAACTTGGGCTCAATTAAATTAGTCACTCACCAGAAAGTTTTGACTTAAATTTGAAAGAGAGTATTAAATCTCCAGTCAATTCAAATGTAGGAAGTCTTTTGGAAGAAGGCGCATTGCAAAGCTCTAATAATTGCTTTCCATTTGTTTGTACATGGCTGTTAATAAGTAAAACGTTTTCATTTGAAGTACAAAGTATAGTTACTCAAAAGCAAATATTTTTTACCTATATTTCCAGCCATAGAAATTTTCCATACATTTTTTTCAAAACTGTAAATTTAGACTGTATGTATGCCCTTCTTCCGGAGATCTCCCACTTTTTGCTCGAAAATTTGAAGCCCTCTTTTTTTTACAGATCTCTAGTTTTAAATTTTTCCCAGGATTATCTACAGAGAATAATCTTAATTTATCTTAAAAGTAACATTGTTCATGGTACATTTTTAACTGATGAGTGAGCTCATTTTAATGCAGAATGATTCTTAACCAAAACGAGCGTGATTTAAAGGGAAGAATGGAGGGGGAAACATGAATTTGCCATGTATTTTATGTTAAAGACTAGAATTTTTTTTTCTATTGTTCAGCCTATCTTTTCTAAATAAGTTTTCATTACTTATAGAACAAAGATTTTACCAAGTCATAAGTATCTACAAACGGGAAAACAGTAAACTTTCAGGTTTGTTTTAATACCTGCAGTAGAAATTGGTTATTTTCCCCTGTAAATTGATGATTTTCAAAGACACATAAATTTCTTTCCACAAGCCAGCAGATACCTTGGCATCTGTAGAGCTCCTGATGTATAAAACTATTTGAATCAGTTGTTTTCAACACGGAACAAGTCCATTTTTACATGAACCTTGGCTTGCATAAAAGGACATGCCAATGAGGACTCATCAAAGAATGTTCCCTTTTGAGAACAACTGATTCATTTACGCATGTAGATTCTTTCTTTCAAAACAGATTTTTTAATCGGAAAGAAATTTTGTATATCTGTTTGTGATCCCCGTTTCTTCTTCACACACGCTGAAACTTGTCAAATCCATTCTTAAAAATGACAAACTGTGGCCACTCCTAGCACTGTCTAATTTTAGTATCCTTTTTAAAATTAAATGGAATGTCTGAGGCTCCTTTCATACTTTTTGAAAGGTCGTCTTATTGAATTCAAGTCCATTGAAAGGTTCAACCGATAGTGTGATCATTAAAATGGGTATTGAGCATTTGTGTAGCCTAAGTTTATAAATATATAAAATTTGAAAATTAAAGCAACCCTCTATCCGTCCATCCCATTTGATTGTGCTATTACTCGCCGTGAAAAGGCCCTCAATTGTCAAAGAATGTGCTAGCAACCATACTTGGAAAAAATTTTAATCATTGACTGTTGTTTCCTAACTAGTTTTCATGATATACCTACAAGTATCCTGAGAGATTATTTGCAAATTAAGTATCCTTGTATAAAGAGCTCCTCTGCGGTTCTTTATCAGTTGAACACTTTTTTTTCTTTTTTTCGGCATGTCATTTATTTAATGTCCAAACGTATCAGCTCACCAATGAGTTCCATTATAAAGTGCATATCCATCCATTCTCCAAACCTTTTTTAGACTTGCTGTTGTTAAATTGCTGAGCAATGATAGGTTCTCACATTAATGGAGATTTCCATCAATTTTTCTCTTCGTAAATGGTAGATCTGGTTGACGGACTGAATCTTTTCAAGGGTCTTCTAGGTTAATGAATGTTTTTAAAGCAGATAAACTTGATTTAACTTCAATAGATGTTATCGATTTTCTTGAATTTTGACTCAATTTGTATCATAATCAATGAATTTCCTTCAAAATTCCTGTCAAATTGCTTCAGTATTCTTCAAAATATGTAAAACTTTCAAATTTTGTGAAAAGTGATTCAATTTTCATCAAATTTCTTCAAACTATATCAGTGCTTATGCTGTGCCAAAAACATGTTTTCATCTTTAATAAGCAGAGATTAGTGTATGTTCTGCTTCAAACTGGGGACGGAACTCAGGATTTTCAAAATGGGAGAACTTGATAAAGTTCAATTTGCTTTCCAACAAGAGTCTCCAAGAGAACAAATCTTGAAAATCATTCAAACTCTTCTGATCAATTAAATTAACTCTGTTTTAAGTGATTCATAATTTGTGAATTTCTTCCTATTTTGTTATAAAGACTATTTTTAAGTTATTTTTAATGTCATTAGCTATATTTAAGATGAAATAAGAATGCTTTCAAAGCATCAGCAGACCTATGATTTTAACCAATTATGCTCCAAATCACAGAGTTGATGTATTTAGGATTCAAGGAAAATCAGTTTTTGATGCCCCTCCCCCCAAATGACACTCTATCCAAAGGCAATCTCTAATCTTACACGATTATTTCCAATAATAATTGGTTTTGAAGGACCAATCGAAAATCCCCTTTTTAAAATTTTGGCATTTTTGTGAATTGGAAATTAATTGGTTTATTTGACTCTGCTGTATAAATTGTGTCTGTGATATCTAATTAAACAGTGTGTCCATGGTCAGTCACAATGGCTACTTCTCAAGGGCTGCCCCTTAAATTCTAGGTACAAAGTAAATTTTGCAGTTTTGCAGGTTTTAAAATTATTTACTAAGCCTGTTCCTTCTCTGGAAAGGGTTTGTTGCAGTCTTGCAGCGAAACAATCAAATCAAGAGACAAGATGAAATAAATTGCCGTTTCAAACAATTAGCTTTTATTGTAAATTTTGGAAGAATTAATTTTTGCACCAAGCAGGAAGTTTTTTAATCCGAATTTTTAATCAATAAAGGAGAGTCTTCTTGCATTACTTACCATCATTCTTCATGAACTACTTTTTATTGAAAAGTTTTCACGATCGCTGACATACACTGCTGATTCTGGAAAAGGGGAGACCATGTTGGTAGTAAAAAAAAACCTGTCTCTTTAAAAATGGAAGAGGAAAAAAAGAAAGAAGAATTGTAAATAGCTTTTGCAGCAGCAAATACTATTTGAATGGGCTGCTAGATAAGGTATGAATCAGAACACCATGCAAAATTTCAGGAGAAAACCAAATTGCATATCAAGAAGTCAGACACAATCGACATTGGTTATATGGTAAAAATACAAATGAAGTAATTTGCGTAATTCAACTGTCATTTGATCTGTGTTTATAATGCCTGTGAATATCTTGTTTGAGAATTGATAATCAGACTTCCCATCATGTGAATTTTTTTTTTTTTTTTTTTGTAAAATTTTAAAGAGGGAATATGTGTCATTTTTCAGACTTTGCCTAGTGGACCATTAATCGTGGTAATCAGAGTAAATGAGATGTCTTGCCAATCTTTAAAAATTCTATAAGACTTTAAGAAAATTTCGGATATTATTTTTGAGTTTAATAATGTATGTCATTTTGTTCTCTCCATGGTTTGCACCAGTTCATTTTCCAAGTATCTGTATGAGATTCGTTGTATTTTACTAATAATTTCAATGCAATTGTGCAAAGAAATTTGGTCTAGCAAAATAAGTAAGACATTTATGTTTCTTGTATCTTAATTTAAGATTTTAAATTAATCATTTAATGGCTATGAATGTTCGAAGTAAGGGCTGTTAAGAGCTGAAGTCAGTTCAAGGGCAGATATGATCAAACAAACAAAGCGTATTGATGGCCGAATTGCGAAACCTTGTATCTCTGTCTGCGACATAACAGACTTCTTTTCATGCTTAAGTTTTTTTCGGGGGAAACTAGTGAAGGTAATTTATTGAAAACCTCCTTAATTTTTTTCACGGTTAGCAGAATATTTTGTGTAAATTTTAAGCTATGAAAATGACTTGTTTCTCTTTTTAAAAATAAAATAGGAGCAGAAATTCTGAAACATTGCAGTGGAGATGCGAGGTCTTGCACTTTGGTTATTGATAACCCTCATCTCCAGTGGAGAGACTCTGTATTGGATATTCTGTAAATTTTTTTCAGAGCGGAAAGGAAAGTTATTTTTTATGGAAAATGGCTTAAAAGTCACGATGAACACACCAATCTGTGTGCAAGATTTTTGCGTACTTTTGAGGGGAAAATGTTTCTGAAAACTCTCTACAGAGAAAAAAATGTACTCACCCAACAACTCAGATATGATTTGATCAGTTTTTTTACCAAGCCTAAAGAGAGATTAGTATTTTCACAACATGTTGGTGTTTGCTATCAAAATACTTTAAAATGTCAACTTGATTCTGCCTTAGCCGGCAATGTTCCCCAGGAAGAGGAAAATTTTAGCTTGCTCTTACAAATGAGTAGAAACGTTAAGCTGCGCTTGATTTGTTGGTTTGTAGTTTTCTTATAGAAAGTTGGTCTCCAGAATGCTCTCACAACTGGACTCTCTTTACCATGGCGACATGTTTTTAGAATTAGATAATTGTAAGTAGGTACTCAGTATGAATGTGTTAATTTTGTAACGAATTCTTCAAAGAATGTATCCATGGAAATTTCTTGTGTATCTATTTTCGTAAAAAAGTCATTATATTACAGCTCTAATATAATGTAATGTTGTATGCACTATGTGAAATATCGTGTGAAGTACCAGGAGAAATTTCCAGAAAATTCTTTGAATCCGAGGAAAAGATAAATATTTTCTACACCAGATATTGAAGAAAATGTTAGCATCTAATGCATGTCAAAGTTCCTTTTAATTACGATTCAATGTGTCATTATATAACTTGTGGTAGGAAGTACAGCTTATAAGAATCTAGTGGCTGTGAATTGCCCAGCATGGACTCATTTTTAAACTTAGTCCTCCGAAGGATTTGACCTTCATATTTCACTCAGTACAAATTCGTATAAAAGAGGTTTTGGAGCAGGTCCCAGTAAGTAGACGCCACAGAGGGCGTTCAGATGAAAGATGGACAGGTGACATCTTAAAAGAGAGAAAGAGACACCAGTTCCTGGAAAATCTCCACACTGACAGATTCCATTGGCTGTTAGGTGTTGCAGAGTACCCTAGTCTGCTTTAAAAGCGACAACTGCATACATACAAATTCCTCATCAATCGCTCTTATTCAAATTTGGTCAGTTAATTACCTTGCTGATCATTTTACTTTGGATACCTTGCAATACCCTCTTCTCAATCCAACTGGTTCCTATTACAACATGACCCAATTGATTTCTTTCAAAATACATTGTTCAACATATTATTCAAGCATCTCTTGCAAGGGCAAAATATCTATACAAATTCCAGTGATTCGTTATTGTAATAATTTCTCCAAAAAATTATAAAAATTATGTAGACGCTTTATTTTTGCATAGTACGCTTTACAGAATTATACCAGTACCATAGAGGCAAAAGGCACCTAACTGCATTTTCGTCATTTCCAGATATTAGGGAAAAATCGTGCATTGGCCCTGTTGATTCCAATGTAAATCGCAACTTTTGAAATTTGTATCTGATAACTGGTGTAAGATAGGGCTATCATTGCTACCAAATTTTCCTAACTAATCGAACCGTTGTTAGAAATTTCCAAAACGCCACTTTTCCAACAATATGAGTTAGGTACCTTACAACTCTGTGGAGGTGATATGTTCCGAGCAAGTTTTAAAAGGACCTATACAATGGACGATTTCAAATTTAGCTTAAGCATACAATTAATAAGTGAGCTCCTTCACCTTAAAATTGAACTTGTCATTTTTCGAATTTAATGATGGCCACTTTTACAACTTGCAAAACTCAAGAAAAAAAGTATTTTTTAAACAGCAAACACTTCTCACGATTGAGAGATGTAATTTTGTTTGCTTTTATATAATTAGTGAAAATAGCATTTGAGCTCATTGGAAAATAATCAGTTCAATCCTCTTCTAGTCGATTAGTTAATAGTATGAAAGCATTGAATTTAAAAATAAGAAACTCAGATATTTACAAACTCAATGCAGATTTCTACTGAAAATAAATTCTGATGCAAGAAGATGATTAATTTTAGCATCAATAGGAGATCAAGTCAATGCAATGAGCAATGATTCCAAACCAAATTTCTATAATATCTCGATCAGCAATGGCAAGTTTGATTTCAGTTGTTATTTTTTCCTGTGTGAAATTTGTTTGGTATCGTTTCTAAATTTGACAAGCGTTGCCTTTCCATCGGAATTTTTGCTGTCCCAGATTGCTCCACAAAAGAATTCTAAAAATTGTGTGGCAAAAATTTGAGTGTAATTATTATAAAGTCATGATACTCACAGCCAGATTAAATCCATCTCTGCTTGGACACATTTTTGTAATTTCCAAGTGGTTTCTCTATTTTTCCTTTTTTAAATTTTTTCTATTTATAATGCTGTCTATGTCCACTGTTAAGTATTATAAACAGAAACCCAATAAAAAACTAATTTTTAAAACTTGAAATTTTCCTTTAATTATTCCATTATTAAAGTCAACCAATACCCAAGTTCTAATCAGTCAGAACCTATGTTAGTGAAACCAGGCTATCGAAATATTAACTCCATCCCTGAGGTGTAGAGGTTTTTTTTTCCTTAAAGAGTTTTCATTCATTGCTACAATGTAAAATAAATGATTACTTCCTAGCAGCCTTCAATTCTTCTGCAGACTGAAAAAACGCCTTAATTTGCATCATTTGTCAATTTTGTGGTGATTGTCTCCACTGTATTTTTTTAATTTATAAAACTATTATGATCAAAAGTGTAGTAGCACAGAATGGAAGTGAGGAGTACTTGACCGGACTGGCTAAAACGAACTATTACCTCGTTCTGGTCTTTTAAAATATTGATTAATGTGTAATGATTTTAACGAGAAATGCTAAAATGGAAAATGACTTCAGTTTTCTAGAGAGTCGATTTTTTTTATTTCTAAAGCTCCACGAGTCCGTTTGGAAAAACGTGGATTCGCTGAAGTTTCGAAAACTTTCAAAAGCTTACCGCCTCACCATGCTTCACCCGCGGGCTGTACTGTGAGGATCCAAGAAGACAGAACGCCTTCAATTCTTCGTTTATACTATACAAAGACATCTCTCAGGCACAGATAGGCAGGGTTGCTGTTTTTCATGAAAAATAAAATATTGAAATTCCATGTGAAATATTTCATAAAATTTCAGAAAAATATGAAAAATAGGTAAAACAAAATATTCTTCGAAACAAAATGCAAAATTAAATGAAAGACGACTGGTCTTTGCTTCTCTAGTGCGTGTTGCATACCCAGCTCCTGAAAATATGTTTGATATATTTCACAACTTCGTGGAATTTCATGAAATATTTCACGGAAATTTTCAGTGTTTCATGTTTTTCATTTCACCCCTGCAACCCTGCGGAAAGGTGGATTGGCGGATGTGTGTGTTGTAGTACTTCGATATTACGATGTGACGAGATAGTTTGTAGAGCAACTAAGCGTCCTAAAGATATGTCCATGTCGTATGAACGAAGAATCCATGTAGTGCCCACCATAGCCACGCAGCTCTGAAGCGGCGAGTGCACGAAGAGTCGAAACGCCTTCACTTTCGTGCATATGCAACACGTACATCCATTGAGCCGGAATAGTTGCCTACAGGCGTTATTTTGAAATGTATCACATGATGCGATACTAACTGAGGATCCTTTTGCTTGTTTCTCTCACACCTTAACTTAATTCCAGTGAACTCTATACTCAATTTGCAATGTGCCCATGAAGGAACCTATCACGACTTCCCTCCTGGAATATTACTCTCGACAGTTTTTTTTAAAAATTATTAGTGTTCAGTATCTTTATTTAGTTAGTTAGTTAGTTAGTTAATTTTATTTAACGACGATCAGCATCTAGGCTATTTACGTCGGGGACTAGGCAATTTTAAAATATAAATATACAATTCAATTTATACATATATTAGTTTTAGAAGGATTATAGTATGCGCCTATTATTCGGATCATTTTTATGTCGATTTTGTATTCTGTTTCAACTATTATTTCCATTTTGCTCCTTATTTACTATAAATTATTCTCTTGTACTGTTGACGTTTAAAAGCAAAATTTTCAGTGAACAATTTTGATGGATCGGACGGAATTTCGAACGAAAACGATGACAATTTGTCTTTCGGGAGGAGGACAAATTGTTTTTGGTGTAAGACAATATAGGACAAAGAGAAAAGAAGAAAAACATGATTTTTCTTTCTGTGCGAGGAGTAGGTATTCAGTGAAAAATTTCCAACCATCATGCTGTTTTGAAAAAATGAAAATAGTGATGGAGACTTTGAAACATCGCAATCGAGATACGCCTTTTTGCAGTTTCGCCGTCGTTTTGTATCCCACGGAACTCGAAGTTGCCAGATTGCGTGAAAAACCCTGGATTTTTTACGTTCAGTTAAACAGGGTTGCCACAGTCAGGGAAAACCGAGAAATGTGTAGGAATTTTAAAAAGTCAGGAAAAACCTAGAATGTCAAGGAAAAGAATGAAATTGTGAGGGGAAAATCATCCAGTCACTCTTATCTGCCTTCTAGAACGGGTTTGACGTCTCGAAACAAATGTTGCCTAAATAATTCTTCTGGTTACCATCTGTTTTTAACCATCTGGCATATCTTCAATTGATAGGAAATTTGACCAAAGTGTGTCGGCAAATCAGGGAAATGTCAGGGAATTTCATTTTTCAAATTCTGTGACAACCGTGGTTAGACGAGGAGATGTGCTGAATTTCTAGCACAATCTGGCAATAATCACGAAACTTGACCGGGCAGAAAATCCACAGAGACCGCGTTAATGAGCGAACTTTACGAGGTTTCGTGTCTCAATTTAGCCGCCTCCCTCCTCCACGTCTTAGAGGCTTGCATGGCGTCCGATTTTTCCATCTTGACCACTGGTCCGAAGCCGGGAGTATGGACAGGACTTAGAATTCTGAGACCAGCACCGCCTTCTCTCCCCAACCGTTTGCTCCGCAACGATTTGGCGATACTACCACACAAGACGGCGCCCGATGTCAGTGAGCTTGCATGCGAGTTTCGAGTCTCCGTGTCTGCAACACCGCAAAATTGGTTCATTAACACATTTTTTGGAGCAGTTAGGTGAGCATACAAAGAAAAACGCCGTATGAGCCTTCAGACGTTGCTAAGTTTCATCCGATAAAAACCATTTACTCGGAAAATTTGTGAATATGATTTTCCAAAATTTTCAGACAATTTTGTACGCAATTTAATTGAATACGTACGTAATTTAATTAAATAATTAATCAGGGCCGGATTTACCTGCTTGCCACCCATGGGCCGCCTGCGTTTTGCCGCCCCCTTCTCATTCGTTTTGAAACATCAATTAAAACCATGAAGTGAACGTGCTAGAGGGGGAAGGGTGCATAAGACATGTTTACTTGTGTTGAACACATTTTTTTGCGAAAGCCCTGTCAACACCACTAGCAAAAGTTCACGGAGCTTTGCGCGAAAGTTAAGTTCCGTAAACTTATCTCTGTGTGGACAAAGCCTTCCATTTATAAGATATTAACGAAAAAATTATGAAAGAACAGGCATAAATGTGGTTTAATAATTTTAACCCTCCATGGCATGAATTAATTTTGGATCTTAGATTCCAGGGGTCACTAATTTATTTTGTAGCTTGCATAAAAAAAAGTAGAGTACCAAATTTTTTTCAAAATGTTAAAGTTAAGGGAATCAATTTTTCAAAAAAAGAAAAAACTAATGAAATGTTGCAAACTCATGGCGCAGGGAAAAGATTCAGTTTTTAAAAACCCCAAAAACACGTTGTTACGAATTCGTAACGCTGCCATGGATAATCAACTTCCGCCGCCGCGCGCGTGAAGTATTTCTACAGTCTTGTATGCACTATATGCGTTTCACGCTGACCGCTACTGAACGCACTGTGTTTGACGCAATGCGTGAAGTATTTATGCAGTATTGTAGGCGCTATGCGTTTCACGCTGACGGCTACTGAACGCACTGCGTGTTTGAGGCAATGCGTGAAGTATTCATGCAGTCTTGTAGGCGCTATGCGTATCACGCTGACGGCCCGCTGACCGCACTGTGTTCGACGCAATGCGTGAAGTATTCATGCAGTCTTGTAGGCGCTATGCGTTTCATGCCGACCGCCGCGCGCCGCGCTGAGGGCTTCTCCTTTTCATCTCACTATCAGTCCTCGTCATCATTGCTCTCTGCGCCGCTCCGCTCAAGGTCAAATTATGCGTGTTTGGTTTCTCTCTTAACTCGACTAATCAAAGGTGTTGTCTCTTGTATCACCGAAAGACGACAAAATTAGAAATTACTCTACTCTCAGGATATGAGAGATTTCGTCGCCTTTTCTCGTTTGTAATTTTTTTTCTAAATCCGATTTTTTTTACACCTGCATTTCAAAAATGTGCAATATTTGCCTCCATGAGCCGCGGCCCATGTGGCCACCCTCTAAATCCGGCCTTGTCTAAAATATCTGAAAATGTTAAGGAAAAATGTGTATGAATGTTCTCAAAAATACATGTTTTACAAAGGGAAATTTGGCAACTCTCGAATGTTCATACGGCGTTCTTCCTAAGCACCGCAGTACTAAGTATTGGACATTTTGATAAATGAGTTGAAGATGCATGGGCAAAAATGAAATTGCTGATTTCAAAATTTTATAGATTAAAAAAAAGTGTTCGACATGTTTCAATGTAGATTTTCCAATAAAATATGCTAATTAAACCCACCGTGGTCACATTAGCTTTCCTTTATTGTAAAATGTACATTTGAAACATGTCGGATGTATTTTTTAACAATTTAATTGTTAAATCAGCAATTGATTTTTTCCGTGTATTATGATGCGCCAATATATGAGTCACTGTCACACTATCAAATCGAACCATCAAATGGACCGCGCCAAGTAAAAAGGAAAAACCACATCAACTATTACCGAATGCAATCGGGCACTTTAAGTTTTCATATATGAAAACGGATGTGCGGATGTTTGTGCAAATTTCAGTGAATTTTTTGCACAGTACGAGGCAAATTCCTTTCAATATTCCAAGGAATTTGCACAAACGCTTTCTTGTAAAAAATTAAATTACCCAGTTAAATTTGGCAATAGCTGATGTGGCTTTGGTTCCTTTTTACCAAACGCGGTACAAATGGCCAAGGCCAGAAACTTTTTCCTCAAATACCAGCGGGCCGCAGGTATTTGATGGGACGACTATTAGTTAAGTTGGCTAAAAAGAGCTCACCTTGCATCCAATCAAATAACTACGGGCCGTTGGTATTTGGGAAATTTTACTAAAAATGTCCAATTTAGGTCGCGAACGTTTTATTCATTTTGTAAAGTGAAACAAACTCGCACATTTCACCTGATATAACGGAAAATCATGTTTTTAACGAATTCTGATAGTTAAAATTGTGAAAGTTGAAAAACGCCGTATGAGCCTTTCGAAGTTGCCAAATTCCCATTGATAACGCAGTAGTTTTTAAGGAAAGTTATGGGTATTTTTCCTTGATATTTTCAAATATTTTAAACCAAATTGCATGTGAAATTCTCTGAAAATTGGGAGAAAAATATCTATCAGTTCCCTTGAAAATTTGTATTCTATTACAGGAATTTAGGCGATGTCTGAGGGCCCATGCGGCGTTTTTCCTTAACATGACAGTACTGTTTATTGGCGGGTATACGCACCTGGAATAGTTGGCAAAGGCTGTGAATCAGACGTTGAGTTGGCTGACTGCGTAAAAGAAAGAAGCAAACTCTCCGGCGGTGTCGGTTCATGTTCAGATATGCTTGACTCGGAGGTTGTTTCAGAATCACTCGGGTTCAACTCATTGCACCTAATCCCGTGTGCTCCTGAAAATAAGATAAGATAAAATATTTATTCAAAATGTAAAACATAAAATAAAAAACAAAGGTTTTTTTTCATTTCTTCTTTTTTCTTCTTCTTTTTCCAAGGTTATTTCAATCAGCGAGAAAGAAAACACACCAACTCGAAAAAATGAAAATAATCAAGACACACGAAAAACTGCAAAGTAGGTAGAGAAGTTAGTCCAAAAAAAAAAAGATTTTTGGTGCCGAAAGACAGGTACTTGAGGACACTTTGAAGGTCCTAGTTGGAACAGATACGCTAACTTCAATGCATTTTATGAAAATTTCAATTGAACAATCTCCTTCAACTTTTCATCGAATTTTTATTTTGCAATTTGATCCAAATTATTCGGAAATCTCAAGGGAAATTATTCACAATTTTCTTAAGAATGAAGTATTTTATTGTGAGAAATTTGGCAACATTCGAATCTTTTTCTTTCAGTTAGACAGATGAGATAATCGCATTGAAATCGGGAGTACGAGGATCAAAGGTATATGAGCGCCTGCCTGGACACAAGATACAACTATTCGTGTTTTGTGGATGTGCGTGTTGCATACGCACAAAAATTGAAGGCGTTTTCGAAATCCTCACGTTCACAGCAGCGCAGTGCATCGTTTCACGCGCTCTTTTCCAAGTTTCTGGTTATTGTCACTCCGATTGGAACAAGACTTAAGTCTGAGTGCTTTTATTCTTCACATGTGGTACTGACGGTGAAAGCACCAGACCAAGTTCATCGATTTGCGACTTCGCAGACTCCCTGTCATACTTTATTTTATAATTGGAAATCACTCAGCGTCAATTCTTGGAAACTTCCGTGATTATTCATCTCCGCGCAAAGAAAGCTCTGTGAAATTTTCAAGGAATGAAAATGATATATTGATTTATTCTCCTCAAAATAATATAATGGAATCGGATAATCTTAAACACCGCAAACGAGGTACCCGTCGGGTAGTTTCACCGGCGTTATATTCATTTACATACTGACAATGATTTCATTTTTTTTCCTCCCACTTCTAATTGCGTTAGTTAGTTAATATATTTTAAGACATTCAGCATCACAGGCTATTAACGTCTTTACAGAGAATTTTGAAAATGGGTGTATATACGAAATTTAGATTTTTAAATTAAGAGAGGCGAGAGTTTCAGAATTTTGGTAGCGACATTGGGTTCATCGCATGTAAGTGGATTTGTATTTCTGTTGATTGTAGGTGAGTATAGATCTTTGATTGGAGATATCTAAGGCAAGCATCCATAATACGTGTTTGACGTTAAGGTGATAAATTGCAGAAGTTACAGGGACTTGGAGACAAGGCGATAAGTGCAGTTTTGCAATTTCGACTAATACATGTTAAAGTTTCGAAATTGCATGATCCTTAGTTGGAAAGAAGTTCACACTGACTTTTAGAGCTAAAAATTGGAATCGGGAACAAATTTTTCTCAGAATATTCATCGGGACTAGTTTATTTGAAATAATTAATATCTCAATTTTTCCTAATGCATTATGCCCTTGTCCACCAAACCTCAATTTGTTTGATGTTGGGTAACAAGCTTTCGCATGCCGAAAACCTGTAATTTAGTGTTTACTAGTACTACTAGTGTAACTTTCAAGAACCATCACTGTCAGTTTATTCCCGAGTCAAGACTTTATTATTTATTTATTTTATTTATATTTTATTTATTTTTTATACGCACCGCAAGGAATGCCATCGAGAACTCTCAACTGCGGGATCATCCCCAAGATTTGATTCCTGTAGTTTGACGTGGAAGTGAGTTGATTCTCCGCTAGCGTGAGATTTCGCAGCTTTGGACAAGTGCTCAGGAATTCCACGCTCCCAATTGCGCATATGTTGTTTCTGAGAAAACAAAGATAGGATAAGTGATCGTAGCTCCAAAAAAAATATCTCACTTTACAATAAGATACCTATTGGGATATCTATATCAGGGCATGTCCTAAAATTGGTCAGTAAACCTTGTGTTTTTCATTTAATATTCTGAAAGTACCAGGCGAGTAGATCAAGTAGTAATTTATTCTGTATTTTTAGAGCCGAAATCCTGGACTAGCCTGCTTTGAACAAGCCCAAAGACTCGAAGGGATTTCAAACGCGCCGGAATGGTGGGAAAATGATGGAAGTTATTTGTTGCGGTAGTCAAATCGCCATCTCCTCTCATTTCCTACTAATGTTGGTTAAAATAAATCGTATTTCAACGTGGAATTGTTGCTTGTTTACTACACACGGAAAAAAAAGTGTCAGGGGTTATCCCCCAAAATGATTCTACTACCAAAATTTGTTGGATTGGTGAAGAATTGGTGACATAGTTTGAGAGCTCCAGTTTGAAAGTGGGCTGGACGCCTAAGGAAAAACACCGTACGGACATTCGAGAGTTGCCAAATTTCCCCGCATAAAATTGTTACGGCAGTCAAATCGCCATTTCTTGTCATTAGACTGATGTTTGTTAAAATAAATCGTATTTCAACGTGGAATTGTTGCTTGTTTACTACACACGGGAAAAAAAGTGTCAGGGGTTATCCCCCAAAATGATTCTACTACCCAAATTTGTTGGATTGGTGAAGAATTGGTGCCAGTTTGAAAGTGGGCTAAACGCTTAAGGAAGAACACCGTATGGACATTCGAGTGTTTCCAAATTTCCCCGAATAAAACATGTGTTTTTGAAGAAAATTATGCGCATGTTGCCTCAAAATTTTCCGATATTGTACATTAAAGTGGGAACAAAATTGTCTGAAAAATTGGAAGAAAAATATTCAGAATTTTCCCAGTAAATTCGTTGGTTATTAAAGGAAATATGGCAACGTCTTAAGGTTCATGCGGCGTTTTTCCTTTGCAATGCAGTATTTAAATCTCCACACGAGCCTTGTTTTAAATATGAGTTCATGCTTTTAGAGGCTCATGCAAGAATTGCCCTTACGCCAACGGAGCAAGAAATCTAGTGTATTTTGGACGTGGAGCAACCTTTAAAATACTTAGTAGTCTCTCTATGAAAGGTCACAGCAATAAATTGGGGAAAAAACACATTGGATCTAGAGTCCAGACTCTTAAAAACATCTACAAGAAAAAGTACTCTTGATTCAATCAGAATCTAGCTTAAATCAAGAACCAAGCCTCTTAATTTAAGCGGATTTCGCTTTGATTCAAGCAAAAATCCGATTGAATCAAGAGTATTTTTTCTTGTCAATGTTTTCAAGAGTCTTGACTCTAGATCCGATGTGTTTTTTTTCCCCAGGGTATGATATTTTAACTATTAATATGATGTCAAACCTCCTTAAATCCAGGATTTCTAGATGCGGTAAGGAAGTGCACATCCCGATGTTCTGAATGTGGTTGTATGAAACGTAAAGCTCTTTCAAGGAAGTAAAGCCCAGGATACCGTCCAATGAACTGATTCCACAGTAGCATACCCGTAGGACCTTCAGCTTATTCAAACTGCAGCCAAGTTCTCTATCGAAAAAGAAGTGGATTTCAGTCAAAGCTCAACAAATAACGGCATCCTTAATTTTACAAGAATTTTGTATGACCCTTAGACCATAGGGGCAATGTTGTAAACAAGGTAAATTAGAGAAAACTTTTGAGAACCGTCACTAGTTGTGAATGAGAGGGCGACATAAACGCCTTCAATTTTATGCTTATGCAATTAGGGCATCCGTGAAGTAGGAATAGTATAGTTTGTATTTAGGCGTCAAGATTCACTTATACGCGTGCAAAAAATACAATATTACTCTCCACTAGATGACAGAGCCAATTAGAAACAGATCCCACTCTTTCGCTTGGGATACCTTAAAATGTAATTAAAAAAAAAAATAAAAAAAAAAAAAAATTATCATAAAATAGAAGGAATTGAAGATGCAGCGTTGCCGTTCCACGCAGTGTTTACCGGTTTCTTATACAAATCAACACAATAAATGAAACAATTTTACTTGAAAAATGGGAACATCGCTCACCGCAAAGAGGTCAAGCTACTGCCGTCGAGGTTGAGTGTGGTCAAGTTAGGCACGAGGCCGTTGATTCGCGAAAGACTTATCTCCTCAGACATGGCCCGCAATTTCAGCTCCGTGATCTCGCTCAGTTCCTCTTTACCGGTTGTCCGTTGCTATTTGAGCAGAAAAAAAACTAATAAAGTTATACTCGTTTCTGGAAGTAAAATTAAATCATGGTTAATAATCCTCTCTGACTTCGTAAAATTGACTGAAAAAAACATGATTAAATCATGGTTAATAAAATCTCTCGGGCTTGTGCCTCTTTTCAAATCGAAATGACCCAAGCTGCCGGTGCTGAAGAAGAACGCCGTATGAGCCTTCGGACGTTGCCAAGTTTCCTCCGATAAAAACCGAATTTACTGGGAATATTCCGAATATCATTTCCCAAAAATTTCGGACAATTTTGTGCGCAATTCAATTTAAATTATATGAAAATGTCAAGGAAAAATATGCATGAATGTTGTCAAAAATACATGTTTTATCGAGGGAAATTTGGCAACTCCCGAATGTTCTTACGGCGTTCTTCCTTAGCACGGCAGTAAGCTTGTGGAACACTGCGCTGCTGCAAGTGAGGGATTCGAAAACGCCTTCAATTATTGCGTATGCAACACGCACATCCAAAGAACACGAATAGTTGCATCAAGGCTCCTTGGTCTTCTGCCCGTGCCTCTGGTGCCAGTAAGCGATTAAACGATGTCTGCTCACAGTTATCACGACGCTTTGCGTGAATTTCTTTTGCTTTATTAAGAATATTCTCTGATAGTTGCGTGAATCAATTTTAAAACTGTTTTTTTAAAGGAAAAAAGAGGCCTCATCTGTACCTGTGCTTGAGATAAGTATTTGTGCAGTTCTACCGTTGGTATGCTCACAATGAATAATTACTGCACCAGGAAGTAAATTTCCGTGTTTATGGGAACGTTGATAAAGTTTTTGTATTTATTTACTTTTAATTTTATTTGTAATTGAATTCTATTTTTTATATAAGCAGGTACTTTTGAACGAAACTTGAGGAGCGTCTCAGGTATGAAAATCTCTCTGGGATGAAAAATTTACGTCCATAGACTTACTTTTGAATGAAAGAAGTATGTTAGTGATAGAAAACCCATGTTAATAACATTGATACAACCAATTTTTAGAGTTAAAGTATAGGCATGATAATGATTTTACCAAGAGCTGGATAAGACTATCATCGTTAGCATAGAACTGCTGATGAAGGTTGACTTGATCAGGGATTTCATAGAAGGAATCATCGTCTGATGATAAACTTTCAGCATCTGAATCTGAGTTGGCCTCGTTTTCCATCACTGCTTCTTCATTTTGTTGGGGAATCACCCGCGTGCAAAGAGGGGCCATTTCTGTCTCCCGCGACCAATCGACAGTCCTCAACTTTTATTTGAAACAAAAACAAAGAAATCTTTCATTGAGAGAAAATATCTTCTTCTTTAAAATCAGTTCCTGATTGAATTTATTTTATCAGGGGTACATTCGTGAGGGATATTTTTTTTATCTAAAAAATAGAAACCTTTCACTTTTAGCCTTATCAAACGAAAGAAAGCGAATCTGAGCAGGGGATCGATTGCATTTTATCATTTTACCGTTATACCTGAAAATGTACCTGTATATTCATTAATGGGTGCATTTTTTACGGAAAAATATTTTGGGGAACATTTTCCAAACTACCAAGAAAACTTACAGCAAAATTGTAAAAATGCAACCATTCTTGATCAAACGAATACATTTCAAGTATAGATTGAAATGTTGCATTTCAAGTATAGATTGAAATGTTGCATTTCAATTAAGTCGCATCTGACTGCGACTCCTTCAAATCGTCGTATTGCAGATGAAATAACCTAAAATCACTTCAAGATTACAAAATTGACTCAAACCATTCAAATTTTTAAAGGAATATGACCGTGCAAAATTTGTCCAAAATTCTACCGATTTTTGCGCATAACCAGAGAAAGAATCAAAACAATTTCAGTCAAAAATTCTCAACAGTTCTCTGGTCTAAATAAAATCTATTTACGGTATTTCTTGCGGGAAAACGACGAAACATAATAAACACGTTCTGAGGTTTTGTAAGGACAAGTTAGAGTTTGCAAAGTCTGCGAAAACGAAATTTAAAAGGCTATAAGGACAAGGCGCGGAAATTCAGTTTTTGAAAAAATTGAGACATTAATGATTTCAAGTAAAACTAGCCTCAATGCATATTCTGTGAAAAATTCGCTCCCAAATTCCAAGTTTTACGCATCAAAAAGTCAGTTTGACCTTTCTGTCCGCCATAAGGCCCCAGGAATTTTGAAACTTCAAACACGTATTTCTTAAAATAGCAAAAGCTGAATGTATGCATCTTGTCCTCCAAGCCCCTCATCCGAAACCACAGAGCTGAACGATGCCACACTAACACATCGATCTCCGAATCATCCCAACGTCATACGTCACGTAGACTAGTAAGCACTACCGCTATTTTTTCATCCCTCTAATCAGTTTCGATCTAACGGAGATCTGATTAGAGCGGAACATCCAATGCGTGCAAGCTACTCAAGCCCGGGATTCGAAATCCGACCTGTTAACAGCTAGACAAGCAAATATTTACCTGCAGCACTTAATTTAATGCAGCCCGGAATCCGCTCGCTAAGTTTAAATAACACTCACTGTCGAGTGTTTGTGACGTTGCCATGGTAACGACTCCGTCGGAGCGTAATCGGGTCCCCATCGCGGAAATTTACTTTCACTTGATCTACTAATCGTGCAAGGTCGCCTGAGAGCAGGCCAATGGGAGCAGCGGATAGAATAAGGCGCGTTTGATTGGCAATTTAATATCTGACGCTCGCAGGTGTAGGTTTGGTTCCTTTCTTTCAATGGGTCGTATTCGATACATCTAACAGGTGAGATTGTATCGAGATCGATTGGTTCAACATGTAAACATAGCCTCAAAAGTCAATTGAGTATGAGGGAACGGGTTTCTTGTGATGGATTTTTGATTCTTATGAGTATAAAATGGAAATAAAAAGCGAAATTGTTCGGACTTTGCTCATTAACAGCTTTTCCTACTTAAATTCTGACCTTTGAGGTTATGACCTATTGTTTTGAACCAAGCAATACATTGAACCACTATCGAATACGACCTTTTGGAAGGGGTACTTTAACGATGAAACCACCAAAATGCGTATAAAGTGCTCAAGTCGAGAATTGCGTACCTCCGATTGCTGCGTTTCTTGCGGGCCAGTTATTGAGAGATTAAAATAGTCCTAAAAGAAATCGAAATGCAATATGGAAGGATATCGATGGCTGAGGAACAATATTTCCTAACTGAAAATCTTTGCGAAAATGAGTCAGCAACTTTGCAGCATTCTAAAGTATAAAATACCAAAGCTGACGTTTTTAGTTTTTCCAATTCCCAATGCCCGGGCTGTGATGGATTTGTTCCTTGGCTATCGATGTATAATGTAGGACTATGTCTTGTCTTATCAGGCCGACATCGTTTCAATAATCAGGTCGCAGATCCTCTATTATTTTCAAGTTCAAAAGTTCATTTGAGAGGCATAGAGGATAAGGCGCATAAAATGTACCTTTTTAAAAAAATGAGGTATTAATGATTTCAAGTACAACCAATCTTAGTGCATATTCTGTGAAAAATTCGACCCCAAATTCCAATTTTTAAACATCAAAAAGGCAGTTTGAACTTTCTGTCCGCCATACGAATCCGTGTAAAGACGAAACTTTAAACACGTATACGTATTTCTCGAAATAGCAAAAGCTGCACTCATGCACCTTGTCCTCCAAGGCGTTAATTTAAAGGCAGAATTTCACATTTGGATACATTTAGGTCGGTCTGTCGTAACTCCTCTAACGATTGTTCAATTTTGAAACCGACATTATTCTCTTGCTCAGTTCACTCAGTACTTTCCATTTATGACTTAAAAAAAATCGTCAAATTTCGGACACGTGCGAATTCTCAATTTCATCGCAATCACGTAGTTGCGCGGTTCAGAAGAATTAGAGCGCAGTGGCGTGGCGTGTTTTGCGATACATCGATTGATCTACCATTAAAACCTATGGAAAAGGATAGATAAGCAGGGTGTTCGCAGCGAACACTTTTATAATCGATCGTTTACCACAGCTTCAAATGGAGAAATATCGATAATCGGTCATTCACGCCTCGCCACTGTTGAAACGCTGGGTGCAGAAAGACCATTTTTTGGTTGCGGTGTCTCAAAAGCAGCTCCGCTAACGGTTCATCCATTATGTTTAAAACAAATCGACGGGGTAAGTCCGTAACCACGTACACTGGAAAAAAAAACACATTGGATCTGCAGTCCAGACTCTTGAAAACATTGACAAGAAAAAATACTCTGGATTTTTGCTTAAATCAAGAACCAAGCCTCTTAATTTAAGCGGATTTCGTTTTGATTCAAGCAAAAATCCGATTGAATCGAGAGTATTTTTTCTTGTCAATGTTTTCAAGAGTCTGGACTATAGATCCAATGTATTTTTTTTCCAGTGTATCTCGTTTGCGGTGCTTAAAAAATATCAGCTCTTATTTTATTTTTTAAAGGGGTATAAATCAACATAATTCCTTGAAGTTTCGTAGAATGTTCCTCGCCTTTACAAAAGAAGAATGAATGCGGTTTTCAATAATTCCCATTCAGTAGTTCTCCATTTGAAAAATAAAGTATGACAGGAGGTTGGTCTGCAACGTCGCAAACCGAAAAACATAGTTGCGGACTCAGATTGTCCTTTGTACCTTTTTTAATGGCCCACTCGTCCTAAATAAGCGCACAAAGAGAACTCTCCTAACTTTTCTCTGAAAAAATATTTTATCGGGAGAGACGAGGCAACGTTGGAAAGATCATACGGCGTTAAAACACAACATGGGCGTTTTAAGCCCCATTATTCGATGCCGCTATATTCTAAACGCGAGTTCGAATAACGCGGGAAACACAGTGCGGCCGGCGTCTCGCGTATTAGCGCCCGCAAGACTGTAGGGATACTTCACGCATTGCGCCAAACAGCGCGGTCGGATCGACGCGTATATTAGCGCCTACCAGACTGCATGAATACTTCTCGCATTGCGCAAAACGCAGTCCTGGCCGTCAGTTGGCGAGAAACGCAGATTAGCGGCTACAAGACTGTAAGAATGTTTCACGCATCGCACGCATGGCACAGATAATCGTTGTAATCGAAGCGCTGTGTGTAGAAAAGGCATTTCTTAATTGCGGTGTCCAAGAAACTTTGGTACAGTTTGCGGTGAATTTAACGCAGAAAACAATAGAGAGACTGGGAAAGTGCATTCTTCCATTTGCGACGTTGGCATTCACCACTCTTTTTTTATTAAATTTCTTCAAGAAATCTGGTTGGAATTTTCTCTTGAAATCGTCGACCGAAGGCTAGGGTTATTTTGCGTTTTACTTCCCGTATTAACCAAACTTTAGTGTTGAAATCTCTCTATGCGTGTGTGTTTGAATGAGAAATGCCGCTAGATGACGTCACTAACCGGTGCTCTCTCTCACTTTTAGATCTATTTTTCTACAATTGCCCATTTTCGGAAAATTTTTTTTTTTAAAATACTGAGAAATCTGTTCTTCAAGCACTCTGAGATGAAACAAAAAAATGGGGACAAATTCTCATTTCCACCGGCGAATCTACCACCCCAGTTTCTTAAGGAACACCGCTTGTACAAACACTTATTTTTTCTCAATTTCAGGGGGGGGGGGGGGTGATTTCTCTTGGGAGCGACATGAATTCCCGACGGGTGGCGAAGGATACGTAGGAACGTGGCAACTTTTTCAGGGGTGGAAGAACGTATATTTGCCCATTTCAGAAAAAATTATGAAAATACTGCGAAATCTGTTCTTCAAGCACTCGCAAATGAAAAAAAAATGGTGGCAAATTCTCATTCCCACCGGCGAATCTACCACCCCTGTTTCTTATGAAACGCCGTTGGTACAAAAACTGATTCTCAGGGAGGGGGGGGGAGTAATTTCTCTTGGGAACGAAACGAATTCCCGACGGGTGGCGAAGGATACGTATAGGAACGCGAAAACTTTTTCGGGGGCGGAAGACTTTTTTAGGGGTGGAGAAATTTTCTTAGGGGTGGAAAAACTTTTTTAGGGGTGGAGAAGGGGGAGGAGTGATTTCTCTTGGGAACGAAACGAATTCCCGACGGGTGGCGAAGGATACCTATAGGAGCGCGGAAATTTTTTCAGGGGCGGAAGATTTTTTTAGGGGTGGAGAAATTTTCTTAGGGGTGGAGAAATTCTCTTAGGGGTGAAGCAACTTTTTAAGGTGGAGAAATTTTCTTGGGGGTGGAGCAACTCTTTTAGAGGTGGAGAAACTTTTTTAGGGGTGGAGAAGTTTCCTCGTGCAAAGCCTCAAAAACAGGAAACGAGGGGTACGTTTTCCCGCGTGGGGTCCCCGCGAGACTCTTCCGGCAGGAGCGACGGCCAATTTCATTTTTCTGTGTCACCGGTGGCAAAACACTCGGATCTCGAGTCTTTCGCCCCAATTTTCCGCGGAGCCGCCAGTCTTCGGCCAGATCGATCGGGCACGCTCTTGGCTCCTCCAACTCTTCGGATGGAGAGTGACCGACGCCAACACCGACACCGCACAGTGGAACGTGGCTTTAAAAGAAGTCGGACGTGAAACTTTTGACGAAAATTGTAAAATTTAACGTCATAATTTTAATTCGAAGGGGTGCATTTTATTGAAAATTGTGCGAGAAAACCAACGAAACTACCTTTAAAACATCAACAATTCGTCACCTTCCGGTCAAAGTATCACAAGCGCCATGCGACGTTTTAAAATCTCCATTGTCATTTTATTTTTTTACAGAGAAATTGTTCAACGAAGCTGTCTGAAAATTTCATTGAATTTTCTTTGTGCTGCCGATAAAATTTAGTTAAATTTTCAATCAGATTCAACCAAAACTTTCTCTGTAAAAAAATAAAATGGCATGGAACATTTTCAAACGTCGCATGGCGCTTGTGATACTTTGCCTGGAAGGTGACGAATTCATCAATGAAGATATACCCTTTTGAAGTTTCCAACTCGTGTCCGACCTCTTCCATTAAGCCGTGCTAAGGAAGAACGCCGTATCAGCCCTCAGGCGTTGCCAAATTTCCTCTGGCAAATCGCTAATTTTCGGGACATTTTTTGAATATTTTTCTGCCAATTTCTCAGATAATTTTGTTAGTACTTTCATCTAAAGTGTCTGAAAATTTTAAGGAAAAATATTCATAATTTTCCTCAAAAATAAGCATTTTATCGGAGGCATTTTGGCAACCCTGGAATGTTCATACGGCGTTTTTCCTTAGCACGTCAGCATTGACTCGATACACTGTGCGCCGATGGGCTGATCCTCTTGTTTACCGCTCCCAGGGCGCTTAGGTCACGCCAAGCCCAAGTTCAGTGTTGAGCAAATTTATTTGGGATTCTCTTTATTCGTTCTCGTGCATCAAGGGTAATCGCTGTCGGAAAATTGTGTCGTAATCGGTGACCCCTGACCCCATCGCAGTCTTCCGGCTCGGGAGCTCGACTCCTGCTCCCGGTGTTGAACTTAACTCAGGAGCGAGTTATTTTGTTTTTGTGCTTGATCTCCTTTTTTTCCGTTCGGATCCTAAGGTGAGTTTATTGGATTTTGGATTTTGATGTAGGGCTTTTGAAAAATGGTTTTCGCAATGGATTGCATTTTACAAAAAGGCACTAAGAGCATTCTAATGCTGCTAGGATTGTGCGACCTACACTTTTTGCCAAGTTTCGTTGAAAGCACGCAAAAAATTAAAATCAAAACTAAATTTTTTGTTCTCAAAAGCGCAGCTCATAAAGTGATTCTTTTAAAAATATAAGAATTGGTGATTTTTATGTATAAGTTTGAAAGTATTACTATTTTGGACCTTAAATTGTGGCTTTTAAAAAATGTATCGGGGTCAATCAACCGCAATTTGCTGTCTTGATGTTATGATTTTATTGTTCACTATAAATTAAAACCGAAATAAAATTATTCGCCTGTGGTGGCACAGCTAATAAAATGAATCTTAAAAAATCAATGTAAAACTGATAATTTTTACTAGTAGGAATAAAGATGTACGTGAAGAAAAGGCGGAAATGCTCAGTGTTTCAGACTTATGTTTAAACAATTCGTTATTTGTGATGGGGAAAAAATTGAGAGTAAACTGGATTTTTTTTTACGTATTTTTATTTGTAAAAAGTAAAAATAGCTGTTTTCTTGTTGTCAATTTGACTTCATTTTTTACGCATTTTTCACAATGTTAAGTAGAAAAAAAGAGTGTTTTCGGCTACTAGATTCCTGATTATAGAAGATCTCCAAGAGATACCAAGGCCAGCATTCGATTCTTGATTGTGTTCATCACGGGATTGGTAAACTTAACTATATGAATATAATTGCCACAGACACAAATATTGCCGCTAAGGCTCTTGTGGATCTTTTACTTTACCAGGAATCTAGAAACCGCTAAAATTCTTTTTATATGCATAAACTGGAGATTAAATCGGCATTATATCGGTGAGCCTTAAAATTGGACCAAGTCTGCTGTAAATTTTTTTAAAAGCAGTCTTGGATTCAATTTTTACTAAGACAACTCTTTTTCATGTAATCTAGCACCATGATTAGAATGCACTTCTAATCGTATCTCTACAAATCGGCCTCGGTTCTACACTTCTCCTAATCCCGGCGATAAGTATATTCAAAAGAAAGACGAAAGCACCAAACTCAAAATGACGAGCAGCCCGCTAATCGAGATGTTTTTGATGACCATGTGCACTAACTACCCCGTGCTCAATGTCACCACAACTGAGCCACCACCTTGGCAATGGGGTAAGATGTCACATTTCATTTTTTTACAGAGTGCATGCGTTGATCACTATGGCTTTTTAAACACAATTTCAAAACCCATTGAGCACCGGTCAGCCAGGAGAGTCATGTACATGAGCGGGATTTATTACTTGAGAAAATGAAATGTTAAAAAAAAAATAAATAAATAAAAAAAAAATATAAAAAAATAATAATGCGGTGCAATAGGAGACTGCGCCGGATAAAGGGGCTATAATCCCCTGAAATTATGGTTCTACCCCAATTCGTTGGATGATATGGACATTTCCAATTATATGTTTTGGTAGTAAAGCACCTCAGTGGGGGCAATACCGCAAAATTGAAGACGTAGAAAGTTTTACAGTCCAATTTTTCATGATTTTTAGAGTCTCATTTCAATTGACTCGGTAAAAAATCTATACCCCTGATGGCGAACCAAAGTCAGTTCTTTTAAGTTGTTCTATATCAATTCTTGTGTGTTACGGATAGAGTAGCAACGAATTTCAAGTATTGCAACGCTAAATACAACACGAGTTATGCCAAGACATTTGTATTTATTCGTTACAATTTGTTTCTTGTAGTTCCTGAGCGGAAAACTCCGAAGGATGTTAAATTTTTCTGCAAATTGAAGCAAGTGCCACAACTGAGAAAGGAACTCCTTCGCGGTAAAAAACTGCGCGTGATAACAATTGTAAGTCTCCTTTTTCGTTCTGGATAACTAAGTAGAATTAATTGTTCCTCGTGCATTGGAAAAAGTGACTTGGTCTAATTAAAAATATTCTTGAATTTCTCGCCAAGAAGAAGTTTTTCTTGAATCGAAAAGAAAATGTATGCCCATACTAAGAGGAAAGACACGCATTATACAAACCTGATTCCTGCTTGGTGTAAGCGATTTTATTCTTAATTCAAGAATAATGATTCTTGACGACAAATGCGAATCATTTTTTTCCAGCCGGAGATAGTTTTTGACACGCGTTTATCTTTATATTTTTTAGTGTTATGGGAGATAAGCTCAATTACAAATACTCATCACTATGTAGGTATTCAGTTAGTATTGATTTTGAACCGTAGAAATTTATATAGGTATTTGTGTACTAAGTATAGGAACAAATGAAGGGTTTGGAGGACAAGGCGCAGAAATGCTGTTTTCCTTTTTCGAGAAATACGTGTTTGAAGTTTCGAAATGACATGAATTCTTATGGCAAAAAGAAAGTTCAAATTGACTTTATGATGCTAACAAATTGGAATTTGGGATCGAATGTTTCACCGAAAATGCATTAAGACTGGGTTTAAATGAAATTATTGATACCTCAGTTTTTTTCAGAAACTGCATGTATGAAACGCATTGTCCTTCAATTCCCTCAAATATTACCACAAATAAGGGACTAGAAAAGGTCTGAACTAAAAGAATACATCACATGTTCCCTCTTCAAATTTTACATAGAAAACGATGTATACAATTATTGGAAGTTCTGAAACCAACCCCTGAACGAGATATTAATAAGTATTTTTGAGACAGGTCAAATGGAAGTTAGATCATACACATGATGTCATTTTTATTCGTAAACACTTATATCTTGTTCTATTCCCAGACTCCCTATTGTGTGATTAATTTTCCTCGTGAAACTTTGAAGAGAAAGTGCATTAACTCATGCCTACCTTGTCTGGTGGCCAATTGGATCTTACTAATAAATGCATAACAATGCACAATTGCATTATTGCACACTCATTAACCACATAAGAAATGAACGGTGGCGTGGCGTGCTTTGCGATTTATCGATTGATCTGCCATTTAAATATATGGAAAAGGATCGATGACAGAAATTGTTCAACGAAGCTGTCTAAAAATTTCACTGAATTTTTTTTATGCGCCGATAAAATTTAGTGAAATTTTCAAACAGATTTAACCTGCAATTTCTCTGTAAAAAAATAAAATGGCGGCGGAAATTTTGAAACGTCGAATGGCACCTGCGATATTTTGGCCGAATGGTGACGAAGTGAATTTTATATTGCTGGGCTTTTCACAGGATCATTGGCCCGTGAGTTGGATCCAAGATGTCAACGGGACAATGATAGGCCGAGGGATAGCCTTCGAGATCCTGAACACCCTGCAGGAGAAATTCGGCTTCACCTACGAGATCAGGCTCCCTTCGAGCATGTCGTTACTGGACGAGAAAGGCACCATAACCGACATGTTGAAAAACAGGGTAAGGTCACGAATTATAACCGTTAAACGCGAGAGATAATTTTATGCTGGACGAAAAAAAATAACCAGTTGAGGACCAAGGCGTCGATAACAAAGGGAGGTCACTCATTTCTCGATTCACTGTCTAATCTGCCACCCTAAAGAAAAATGACCGGTTGCCAAATTTCCTTAATTAAATATAAATTTTCAGAAAAACTGGTGAATATTTGCCGTTTAATTTTTTAGAAAATGTTCTTTGTAGTTAGTCTAAATTATCTAAATACTTCACGAAAAAATATATACTTCCGGATAAAAAAAACCGTGTTTTATCTGAAAAAAGCGGATGTCGGAATTACTTGAATTAATCAATGCCTATTGAGCTAAATAATCCCTAGTAAAAATTGGCGATAGGAGCTGCGTTTCAAAATACCATAGGAGTTCTTATAGCCGACTGATTAAGAGGGTGATAGAAAATCATATAGCTGGCTGTAGAAAGTGGAAAAAATCATACGGCCGGGCTACACGAAGCGATACAAAATTATACAGCCGGGCTATAGTTCCTATCGCCAGGCTTTACACTTTATCGCCTGACTGTTGCTTTTTCGCCATCGGCTGTAAAAGGCTATAAGATATTGTGTAGAAATTTTTGTGCTTTGTAAATCCTTAAGTTTGTACGGAACCACCTTAATATTTACAAAACGCATATGATATTTTCCTTTACTACGTATTTTTTTTCATCGATTAAAATATGAGAATAATCCATACAGAGTGTGCAAACATTTCAAAGTCATGAGTTGAAAAACGCTGACTCCGCGAGGTTAAATATTAGAGCCTAACACAAAGCGGAGCGGCGGCGCACTGGCTCCTACAAACCTAACAGGGATACTTCACGCATTGCCCAATGCGTGAAGTATCCCTGTTAGGTTTGTAGGCGCCAATGCGCGTTCAGCGCTGGCTGCCCGCTCGCCGCGCCTCGCCGCAGCGTACCGCGGCGCTTGAAGCAACTATTTCACACCAGAGGTATTGCACAGTATCATACGAAATTGAAGGCGCTCCAACATATTAGGAATGGCAGGCATCCTTCAAAAGTACGGAGCTTTCCTCGCAAATTAAATCAAGATACTGCGGCCCAAAAAGAGAGCGGTAGTCCAAAAAGTCACTAAGTCCTAGCATCCGTAATTAGTAACGTTTAGCATACACTTTATCGCCAGGCTGTTGCTTAATCGCCATCGGCCATGAAAGGCTATAAGAAATTGTGTTGCCGGCTATAGAAGCTATTGGAAATCTTACAGCCGGCTATAGGTCTATGGTATTTTGGAACACAGATTCTACTGCCAATTTTTACCAGGGATTTGCTGACGCTCAGTAATCTCCCGAAGAATCGTGTTACACATTAGAATATAATACAAGTTCCGTTTGGCAGAAATACGTCCATTTGAACAATATCAATGATTTTACTCCTCCTACATTATCACGGTAGTCGCTTTATTTCTCTTGTGATGAATTTGAGCCATCTTTTGGTGATTAAAAAGAATATTATCTCCATTTGCTACACATTTTTTTATCTGAATGGTAAATTTATCGGGGATGCACACGTTCTCATGTAGATCCTTGGCGCGAGCAGAATATTGGTAGACGTAAGAAAAGAAATAATATAAACGAACGACGAAACGCCCTTCAAAATCTACCCTCGTTAAAATTTGAAAAATAAGAGACTCCTTGAAAATTAATATATTTTTTCCTGCGAAACAAAAAATTTCATACAGGCTACAAAACGATTTTCGATAGCTTTGGCAACGTTGGTCGCGCAAGAGGTGAGCGGCGCGGCGGTCAAAAAGTGTGACACGGTCAGTCGGGCTGTCAAAGAAGCATTCATGAGCGACGACTGTCACTCAAACTTACGAATTGGAACTAAATCAAAGCTCGATCGATCCGCAGAACCTGCCCCTAAAGCTCAACGACACTTCAAAAATCACCCGGATGTGAAGCAGGGTGGAAGTCGCAAGGGAAAGAGAAAAAATTGTGCTTGCGCGAGTAGAGTAAATTCAGCAGATTTAAGCCAGGGACAAATTGGTTGCACTTAAACGTTGAAAAATGTATTCTTGTGTTTCATTTTTTGGAAGATCGCCGGCAGGAATCATGCCTTAGAACTTTCCGTGGATTACTCATCAAATTCAAAAGAATAAGACCGTTTACGCTGCCGTGCTAAGGAAAAACGCCGTATGAGCCTTCAGGCGTTGCCAAATTCCCTCTGGCAAAGCACAAATTTTCAGGAAAATTTTTGAATCTTTGTCTACAAATTTTGCAAGTAATTTTGTTTGTAATTTGATCTAAAACGTCTGAAAGTGTGAAGAAAAAATATTCATAATTTTCCTAATAAATAATCATTTCATCGAAGAAAATTTGGCAACTCTCGATGTATACGGCGTTTTCTCTCAGCACGGTAGCATGGGTAAAGAGACCTTAGTTCATAAAAGCTCAAAATAATTTGGTCATCGAAATCAGAGCATAAAAGAATTTTTCACAAAGGTTTTGAGATGAAAAACGCTCTGAATTGCAACCAATTTGGGACGATGGCGGTTCGAAGTTTGCAGTTCAAAGAACGAAGGAAAAGGTTGAAAAAAATTGCATAAAATGTTCTAAATGCACGTCCTAGGACTATGACGAGAGTGGATATAGCGCAGCTTGCTTAAAGCACGAATGAAGGAGCGATTTTCGTCCGTAAGACTTCGAGGGCAGAATGTGCCGCGCTGACGATTCGCCTAATTGATTGTTATTCAACATTTAGTCGTTACCCAGTCACCTCTTTACAGTGTCTCATTTTCGCCAAGATTCCTCCGATTTTTTCCCCTTGAGAAAGAATGTGAAGAAAACGAGCTTTTGCTATAGATTGACAACAATGTTTCTATATTTATTTACCCTCGTTTCAAAGCCTTCGTTCCTTATTCTCGGATTCCGAAAAAAATGATAAGTCTACAAACAAATGTTTTCGTTCTATTTCTGATTTACCGCTCCATAAAAAAAAAAAAAAAAAAAAAAAAAAAAAAAAAAAAAAAAAAAAAAAAAACAATAGATGGTTCTCCAGAGACGTTGTAGATATTTCCTAGATTTTAAAGATGAAAATTGAAGTTCTTTTCGTTGTGATTTATACAAGGCTCTTTACTGTAGATTGCAATATAGAGATGTTTTTGGGGGTTTTCAATCTGTTTTGATTGTTTTATGGTAGAATTTCAAAATACTTTTGTTTTTATTTCTTCTTCATATTTCATTTTTTGAAATAAGGTCACATTAAACTATCGAAATTTTTTTTTGAACGTTTTACTTTGACACGCCAATGGGATCATCAGAGATTTCCTCACGATGCTCTGATGTGGTGTCCACATGTTCAAAACTAGTAAAACACCGTTTTGAACGTGGAAAATGCCGAGATGGACCAAGACTGCAGTGCTAAGGAACAACACCATATGAGTGTACAAAATTTCCCTAGAAAAAGAAATTTGTGGATATGTTTCTTCCATTTTTCAGAAAATTTTAATCGCCGTCACATCTGACGTATCTGTAAATTTCAAGGAAAAATATTGATAAGTCTCCCAAGAGGTAAATATTTAATTGGGAAAAAATTTGGAAACATTCGAATGCTCACAAGTCGTTTTTTCTTAGCACAGCAAGAGAATTCATCGTATTGGCATGGTATCAGAAGCCGGGACACGGTTATCAAGTTACTGTAAAGGCATGAATGCAACTATTCGTGTTCTGTGGATGAGCGTGTTGCGGCACAAAAATTGAAGGCGTTTCGAATTCCTTGCTCTTGCAGCAGCTCAGGTGTAGCGTTTCGTCCCCTCCATTTCAAGTTACTGGCCCCATTATACTGCCGCGCTAAGGAAGAACGGCGTATGAACATTCGAGAGTTGCCAAATTTGCCTCGATAAAACATGCATTTTTAATGAAATTCCTGCACATTTTCTCTTGAAATTTTCAGATATTTTAGATTAAATTACGTACACAATTTTCTGAAAATTTTGGGGGGAAAATATTCACAAATTTCCCACTAATTTTAAGTAATTAATCTTTGCAGCAAGCCGACATGGTAGCAGCCTTCGTCCCAAACCTTCCAGACTTGGAGAACGTGTTGGAGTGGGGAGCAGAGCTTTGTCAGTATGAGTACGTGATTTTGACCCGACGTCCAAGTGAGTCGGCCACAGGATCAGGTCTTTTGGCGCCTTTTGCGAGAGAGGTAAAAATTCAAAGAAACCGAATCATTTTTCGCACTTTCCTTCGTAGGGGTTTTTACTGGAAATTTTCAGGATTACCGACCCCAGCATTTTTACTTTCTCGCTCCCCTAGGGTAGAGGAAGTACTGTCATCCTCCAAGGGGGGGGGAGTAATTTCATTATTTCTAGTTTTACCTTCTTTGTGGGAATTTTTACCACAATCTTCCATTTTTCATAACAAGTCTAATGACGATCTTATCTAAAATCTCTTAGCATAGAATGTCAATTGCTTTGTTTACAAATCTTCACCGCCGTATATTCTTTTTGACTGAAAGCGAATCAGCATCATTGCGTGAAGTTTTCACATATTTTTCTTCGCGCAAAGTGGTAAAATCCCAAAAATTTTAAAGATTGAACGTTATGTAGTTTTTTTTACAGAAAAAATAAAGTACCTATGGCAGGAAGTCTGCTACGTCTTAAAGCCAGATACGTGGTTTGGAGTTCCATCGGTTGAAATGATTCGTCCCTACTTAAAACGCAGGCCGAGGCAATCGTCCTCTTGAGCTAAAGTACAAAATCGATAGTCATCAGTTTTAATTAAATTAAGGTTCGAAGTGTTGGCAGAAACACCACTCAATCAAGCATACTGTATGATTCGCCACGCTTGCGGTCAGATTATCAAGAAAAAAATTTTGATCCTTTTCAATAACCTGTAATTCGATGGCTGAAGTGATGAAACACGTATCTCCATTATGAGATTTCATAGTTTCTGCTCCTACTTAATTTTCCCGAAGAAGGACAAGCCATTTGTATAGCTTGAAGTTTCTACAGAATATTCTGGTGGCAGAGAAAATAAATTAAGGAAGTTTTCAAGAAATTACGTTGACTAGTTTTTAAAGGAAAAATAAAGAATCACAGGAAATTTGCAACATCGCAAACGGAGATGTGTGGTTTCGCTTTTTGGCCATCAGGATCTTTGACATCTACTAAAAGTAGCTTAAAATTTCCATATAATTAAAACTTGATTTTGAGGTTTTGATCACCAAAGGCCTAAGGTTTTGGATGGTCACATGCACAATTTTCAATTTTCTACATTTGATCCCTTGAACCGTGTCCCATTTGACACACACGATTGGCCTGATTTCCAGGTATGGTTTTTCATATTGGCTGCAGTTATCTTCACTGGTCCAGTGATATGGGTAATAATGAAAATCAGAGCCTGGATGTGCGGCCCTTCTCAGGTGTTCTCACTGGCCGACTGCGTTTGGTTCGTTTACGGAGCTCTCATGAAGCAAGGCTCAACCCTGTCTCCAATTCACGGTGAGCTTGAATTATCGGAACCCGAGATATAGCCTCTGCAGGCTGATTATTTACATTCAAAGACAACGCGATGGAAGAAAAAGATAAATGAAAATTGTTTACCGTCGATATGTATACGTCCATCGGGTGTTTTTCAACTCTTGAATAGCTGGATTATATTTTGCAAGAAGGAACCACTATTTATGGCCCATTTTAGAAACAACATACATGCCATTGGTTTCCATATGCAGATATGTGCTTTCATCTGTCACGAACACTATGTAACGCCTTGCTGGTATCTTTTAATTTTAATTTCTTTTTTATTTTTGTACTTTTTTAGCGGTTGATAATTGTGTCGTGAGACATCTAAACGTCCCATGTATTTTGATGTATTTTAGCCTTGCTTCCACTGTTTCTTTCTTTTTTTTTTTTGCTTATATATACTGCAGATATGGATCACATTTAGCAAAAAGGAACCAGCGCAATTATAGGGTTGTTAAAATGTTGCTTCTTCATAATTCTCTAAAAGATCTCCCACAATAGCAAATATTGTTTGCATCCCATCAAAAAATTGTTCGTTTTAAATGGAAATAATTGTGTAAATTTTAATTCTGGAAATATTTATAGCATTTTTAAAAGAAAAAAAAGAAGTTGCACGATTTTGAAAACACTTTAATCACGCTGGTTCCTTTTTGCTAAATGCGATCCATATGTGCTTGCATGGGGGAGCCAGTGATAGTGGTTCCTTATTGCAAAATTTGATCAAGTTCTTCTGGTGTGTACAGATTCGACGCGGGTGTTGTTCGCCGGGTGGTGGATTTTCATCATGATCCTGACGGCCTTCTACACAGCTAACTTAACCGCCTTTTTGACTCTCTCGAAGTTCACTCTGTCAATCCACACCGTTGATGATATCGCTTGGTACGGCAAATGGATGGCTGAAAAAGGCGCTGCCGTGGAGTACTCCGTTCAGGTTTTTTTTTTTTTTTTTTTTTTTTTTTTTTTTTTTTTTTTTTTTTTTTTTTCTTCAGGGACATTCCCCATCTGACTTTATTCAGTTTTAATGTGATACTCCGTTCAGGTGAAAAACATTCATAGATCAAACTGGTGCTCGGTTCACTATTGACCTAATGAACTATGGAAGAGCACAGTTAATTATCTTGCCGGTGGGGGAGGGGTGTATGAGACGCGTTTACTCGTGTTGGGTACATTTTTTGTGAAAGCCCTGTCGACACTAACAGAAGTTCAGTTCCGTAAAGCCATCCCTGTTTGGACAAGGCCTTCTATTTATAAAAAAACGAACAAAAAAATTATGAAAGAACAAACATAAATGTGCAAATGTGGTTAAAAATGTTAACTTCCATCGCCGCGCCGACCGCACTGTGTTGGCGCAATGCGTGAAGTATTCATGCAGTCTTGCAGGCGCTATGCGTTTCCGGCGGACTGCTGCTGACCGCAGTGTGTTTGACGCAATGCGGGAAGTATTCATGCAGTCTTGTAGGCGCTATGTGTTTCATGCTGACCGCCGCGCCGCTCCGTTCCAGGTCAAATTGCGTGTTTGGTTTCTCTTTTAACTCGACTTATTGAAGGTGTTGTCTCTTGTATCACCGAGAGACGACAAAATTAGAAATTTCTATACTTTTACTATGAGAAAATGAGAGATTTTGTCGTCTTTTCTCGTCTGTAATTTATTTTCTAAATCCGATTTTTTTCTCTCTTTCTTTGATACCTACATTCAAAAAGATGCAAAATTTGCCGCCCACTACATTTTGCCGCCATGGGCCGCGGCCCATGTGACCATCCCCTTAATCCGGCCCTGGTCATATTTTTAGTGGAAATGATAATCACTCGAGTTTTTTCGCATTAATCTTCAAACGGTTACCGTGTTATAACGCTTTTCAAAGATTTATCGCTCTACTTTTCAATTTTAATATATAAATGGCCGAAGATGTGCTGTCTGTTTCGCTGACTTTTTAACGCGTAAGAGACAGCACATTTTCGGAATTCACGGCGTAATATTAATTGAGAAGTAGAGCAATAAATCATTAGAAAGCGTTATAATACGTAACCCTTTGAAGACTAATGCGAAAAAATGCGAGTGATTATCATTTCTACTAACAATATGACCGAAAAATGTGTTGTCTGTTACGGCGACAAAACTATTCCAGTTATCGTGAAACCACCCTTATACGTTACACCGAAGTGTGAATTAATGAAAATATTGATATGATATATGTTTACGTATATTATTCCATATGTTTCTACACTTCCGTTATGGTCTCCATTAATCGAAAAATTTCCACCAGTTAAATGAAGCAGTGGAGTGGCGAGAAAGATCGATTATCGATATTTCCCCATATGAAGCTAAGGTAAAGAATCGATTATTGAGGTGTCCGTTGCCAACACCATATTTATCGATCCTTTTCCATTGGTTTAAATGCGGCAGATCAATCATCGATACATCGCAAAGTATGCCACGCCACTGAAATCAAGTTATGTAGATTCGTGTAAAACCACAAAAAACTAATCTTGTCGCTCTGATTTATTGATTTTTGAAGGTTATAGGACATTTCGTCAACGAGATTTTGTCCGAACACTTGTTTTTTCCAGTAGTTTAAGTCCACGCGTTTTTTCGGCAGGGGAGTTTTGGTCCATGCACTTACCAATTATTGAGACCCAAAGTTAATTGGTCTACATGTAAATACAAACAACATTTGCTCACGACGTTTTTGGATGAAATGTATGATGTCTTGGAAGAATGAGGGTTTGTTCGTTTTTTGTTTGTTTGGTTGGCCAAACGGAAACAAATATATAATTGAGAATTTTGGCGTCAATTCCATGAGGGAAAATTCACTAAAACTCTCTACACCTCTTTGGTGCAACAGGACTTACTTGTCTTTCAAGAAAATCCCATCTTCTTATACCTGAATCGGATGAACCTTTTGATTTTCCTCAGCTGAAGGCTCTTAGATTTCTCCTCTGTACGATAACTTCGCGACGGCGCACGGTGGATCGAGTCAATGGGAGGGGTCGATCATCGCGCATCACGCGTCTTATTTTCTCTGATTACGGAGATTTCCCACCCTTAGAATAGATCAAATTACACTCATTTTTATATACGAGGGGCGTTCAATAAGTAAGTATCCCCCCCTCTCTAAAATCCATAAGAATGGACCAATTTTAAAAAACTTGGGCTCAAAATCTTCCTTAGGATATTTTAAGTTCAACAAAACAAACCGCAACAAAATCGGACTATGTGCGGCCGAACGCGAGCCGTTTGAACGCGCCGAGGTGCTCGACGCTCCCGCCGAATCTGCGAGGATTTGAAGTCCGCTACAGGAGAAGAGCTTCTCTGCCAAAGCCTCAGTCGTTCATCACTGACGAAAAATCAAAGAAATTTTTGTAGAATAAGGGGCTTACCTCATTTCTCCACATAACCAGCTCGATCCAAGCAAGTCTGATACTGACTAAGACTAAGAGAACAGCTTTTGGATGCCTCGTGCGTGGAAGTCTTTCAGCTGACCGCGGATGAAAGAGTGGACGGCTTGTTTGACCTCTTCCACTGATTCAAAATTAACTCCTCCGGGTTCAGATTTCAGATACGATAATAAATGGCAAACCAGACCACCATTTATTCCCGTTCCTGAAATCTGAACTCGGAGGAGTTAATTTTGAATCAGTGGAAGAGGTCAAACAAGCCGTCCACTCTTTCATCCGCGGTCAGCTGAAAGACTTCCACGCACGAGGCATCCAAAAGCTGTTCTCTTAGTCTTAGTCAGTATCAGACTTGCTTGGATCGAGCTGGTTATGTGGAGAAATGAGGTAAGCCCCTTATTCTACAAAAATTTCTTTGATTTTTCGTCAGTGATGAACGACTGAGGCTTTGGCAGAGAAGCTCTTCTCCTGTAGCGGACTTCAAATCCTCGCAGATTCGGCGGGAGCGTCGAGCACCTCGGCGCGTTCAAACGGCTCGCGTTCGGCCGCACATAGTCCGATTTTGTTGCGGTTTGTTTTGTTGAACTTAAAATATCCTAAGGAAGATTTTGAGCCCAAGTTTTTTAAAATTGGTCCATTCTTATGGATTTTAGAGAGGGGGGGATACTTACTTATTGAACGCCCCTCGTATTTTTCGTCGTAGATTCCATTTTTGATCATTTTTCAGCCGAATAACGAGTTTTAATACGAGTTTGACACACTTTTTCATAACTATTGAAAATGGGATCCTCGATAGCTGTTTTATCACGTTACTTTCGGCGAATGGGACCGTAAGCATCTTACGTAAAGAATAATTTTGCAGAACTTGACTCAAGGACATTACTTGAGGAGTAAGGGAGGACGGCTTTACAGCCCCCTCACCACGAAGGTTGCCATATTTCTTTCAATTTCTGCTAACATCGTTTTTTGTCCATGTTAATTGGTTTCTCGCAATTGCATACTGACACATATACGGAACATTCTGATAATGTTCATTTTTCTTCTCTTTTCCTCCAGCCAGTCAATAGACGTTTTCATTTTTATGAACTCTCTACTCTTTCAGTTATTCAACAAATATGCATATTTCAAAAAATAGATCAATATATTAAAGAAATAAAAAAGAGACGTATATACTGTAGCTTCTTTTTATCGAGTCATCCTAGAAAATTATTATAGGTACTTATCACCAGATAAAAAAATTGAAAGTGCAGAGAAAAAAAAAATTATATTATCTTCCATTATTTCATTTTGTTCCTCGATGTTTGGAGTGAAGTTTGAAACATATTTATTGAATACATATTAAAATAGGAGGAAATTTACTTTTCATGCAAGTTCTGATCCCTTGAAGAACCTCTGAGAAGGACTATTGTCTCCTGAAGAAATTTCTTGTATTTCTTCTTTTTCAACCCACAACCAGTTTTTACTTTCTCGCTACCCTAGGGTAGAGAAAGTATTGCCATCCTCCAAGGGGGGGGGGGGAGTTGAAATTGTATTTGTATGGAGCTCATGAAAGAGTTCTAGGTATGTTGAAGACATTTTGCAAGAAACGGGACTTGTGAAATATACAATGCGCAAAACGTACACCTTAAACTTTATCGCACAGTATAACGCTGATCGAATCAGCTTCAAAGACTAACAGAAGGTTAATGTCTCGTCCAAAAATATCAACAAATAAGCCAAAATCAGTGATCAGTAGAAAAATTATCGAGATTGAAGGATATGGTGTGATGCACGATTTTTTTGGTGACAATAGAGCAAGATCGGATTCCCAGCAGGCGCGACTTCCTATCATTCAAATGGACCGTTTTCGCAGATTAGCGGATATTAGCGGCTAATTATTACATAATATCATTCCTGATAGTGTACAGGAGGCAACCCAACAAAGGATTTTGCGGACACTTGTGGACATTTTTTTATCGAGCTATTTTAACATTTTTTTGGGCGTTTTTTTTGAAAGCAAGCTTTGGAGGTGGTTTTGGTCCTCCTAAAAATATGCCAATGCACATTAATGATATACCAAAATGTTCCTTAAAGGGAGGAGAATAAGCATGTTTAATTGAAATTTTGATTTATCTGCCACAGAACTCATGCAAAAGCGAAATAAAACCTTGAGAATTAGACGGCAAATTTGATACCACCTGCAATGTCAGCTTTAGGCAACCCGCATGTCAAAGCGGAAGGGTTCAAAGATCCTAGAACCGTGGATACATTCATTTTGGAAGCTTAACTACTAGAAAACCAAGAAAAAATATTTAAAATCAGACTTTTTTTTTCGTCGCCCATGACCGACCTCTACCATTGACTCGATCCACCGTGCGGCGCGGCGCCGGCGTGCCGCGGCGCTTCGAACTACTATTTCGCCATGAAGGTGTTGCACAGTATCATACAAGATTGAATGCACTCCAACATATCATGATTGATGGCATCTCTCAAAAGCACGAAGCTCCCTCGCAAATTAAATCGAGTGACGACGAAAAAAAGGGAGCTGTAGCCGAAAAACTTGCTAAGTCCAAGTATCTGGTCCAGTAACGTTTAGCATAATTTTTGAACTTAATTAAAGGAAAAAGTGACTTGATTCAAGCAGAAATAAACTCAAATTTACCGCCAAGAAGATTTCCTCATAAATCAATACAGAAAATAATGCCTCTTTAGAGAAAAAAGGATGCTTAAATAAAAAGAAAAATCACTTAGATCAAGCAGAAACCCGCTTTCATTCAGCTATTTTATTCTTGATTCAAAATAAAATTTTCTTGACGGCATACTCAATAATGTTTCTGCCTAAATCGGGTCACATTGTTCTCCAATGAAATTCAAAAATTATGCTGTCTAAACGTTATTAAAAACGGATGCTAAGACTAAGTGAGTTTTTTTAGATTACCACTCTCTTTTTATAACGTAGTATCTCGATTTATTTTGCAAGGCAAGCTCTGTACCCTGAAAGGAAGCTTGTCATTCTTGATACGTTGGAGAGCCTATGATACTGTGCAACACCTATGTCTCGAAATAGTTGCTTGAAACGCCGTAGCACTCCGCGACGCGACGGGCGATCGCGTGACACGCGCATAGGCGCCTACAAACCTAACAGGGATACTTCACGCATTGCGCAACGCGTGAAGTATCCAGTTAGGTTTGTAGGCGCCAGTGCGCATTTTGCTCTGTGTTAAACTCTAATATTTAAACTCGTGGTGTCAGCGTTTTTCAACTCATGATTTTGAAATGTTTGCACGCTCTGCACGGATTATTCTCATTTAAATTGATGAGAAAAAAAAAATTATTAAAGGAAAATATAACGTGTGTTTTGAAAATATTAAAGTGGTTCCGTGTCTAATCTAATGATTTTCAAAGCTTTTTAATATTTCTTTTATATTTTGTTCTTTTACTGTGCTGCAGCGTGGTGTATTCGCAATCAAACGCTCAAAATTGGACGTGTTTGACTGTAAAAGATCGATGTAAAAGTGGGTTAAAACCAAAGATTGCGTCCTCCTTGGTTTTTTCTCTCTCTTTTTCATTTTTGTATAGTTCCTTTCAACACAAGTACGGCTCATCGAGATTAATATCAACGCCATCGCTTGGAAAATGTTTTACAAATGTTTGCCACGTTTTGAAAATATAAGGTTTTTAAAATGAAGTAATATTATCATTTAAAAAAAGGTATATATGTATATATATATACGGAATATTTTAAATCGACAATTTTATAGATAGAAATCAAACCAAATATTCACCAATGAAAATTTGAAAGATCAATCAAAAGTAGAAAGTAACATTTCATTTAAAAACCATAACAACACCTTCTTCTCTCTCAATTTTCTAATTCGATATTGTCAATATAATTTTACATACAGACTGAAATATATAATCTTTGGACCAAGTCACTGTTTCTTATTTTACGTGTAGACGTAAATTACTGGACTAAACAGGTGTCCGGACAAAAAATCGTTGACGGAATGTCCTGAAACCTTCTTGAACCTCCCAAGGTTGCTAAATTTAAGCGAGAAACTTTTGACGGGATCAGAACTTTCTTACAGTGTTGAATTGCTTGAAGCTCGAGCAGTGGCGTGGCGTGAATGATCGATTCGATATTTCCCCATTTGAAGGTATGGTGAAAAATATAGATTTTTAAAGTGTTCGTTGTGAACACCCTGTATATCGATCTTTTTCCATAGGTTTATCGATATATTGCAAACACGCCACGCCACTGAGCTCGAGAAATGGAGAGGAATCGATTTTAAAAAAGTTCATACTCAGAATGATTTCTGTTTATATAGACTTCTACGTAGGCTATATCTTTTGTGTGAGAAGATCCAGCCATCGAAATGCAAAAAATCTATATTTCACATTGAGAGTATGACAGTAGCAAAACTTGTAACTTGGCAACACCGGTTTTCCTCCATTTAAATGCATGCAAAACAATCAATTGTAGACAAAGCACACTGCATCACTTAGAGTCGGTTTCTAAACTGGATTCAAATGGAGGAAAATCAATGTTGCAAACTTTCAAGAAACATCGCTGATGTATATAATTAAAATTTCAGTACAACTCTATCGCACAATTGAGATTGCAACATTTCAAAATTTATCTTAGCAACAATTTGATCGAGGGCCTACTTAGAGTTTCTGAGTGCGAAGCATGTTTTGACTAAAAGAATTTCAACATAATTTTAGATGGACGATCAATTACAAGTTCTGCGCAAATCACTCAATAGAGGTCGAGGCTCTTACATTAATCTGACAGAGATAGATCAAGATCATCTTGCTGACCTTGTCATGGACGGTGAGTGACTTCGTTCCCAAAAAATCAATTCCAATTCATCTTTGGGACTAATATTAATATTTCTAATGTTTTCGGTGTATAAGTTTATGGACTTTATTTCTCTATGTGAAATTATTATTTCTGACCTGCTGAAAATGGTGAGTACAAATGAGTAGAAAATCAAAGTGATATGAATAGAATTTCAACTCATATGAATAGAATTTCAACTATGATAGAATTACTCAGATGATCAGAATTTCTCCATCCAGTTTTCGCCAACTCATATGACTAGAGATTTTAACTCACATGAGTTCAGCGTTGAATCTACCGTGTCCGATATCTCAGAAACTAGTCACCGCATCAAAAAAATCATGAGAACAAAATGTTTTATTTTTCAAATTTACGTACTATGTCGGTATCTCCGGGTCAAAAACAGCACTTCTGAAAAATAAAAAAAATTGAATTCATATGATTTGAACTTTTCTACTCTTATGAGTAGAATATTCTAGTGATATGCGTAGAATTTCTACTCATGAAAGTAAAAATTTCTATTCATGTGAATTGGCAAATTCTGAACAGCCTACTCGTCATTTTTAGCAGGGATGGTTCATTCATTGAAGCACTTACATGTATGAAAAAATATACGGTACTTGTGCTATTTCTTTGATAAGCCAAAAATAGTAGGTAGTTTAAACGCTAAGCCAACAGGGAGTGCTTTTCAATTTCAATCTCCCTCTAGAATCTTGGTATACCAGCGGCAATGCGTTCAAATGCCGTACCAGCTATCAACAACATGGCGAAAAGGGGCCTAACATATTTGAAATAGATTAATCAGCGGTACATTTATTTAATGCTTCTGATGTCAAAACACGGAGGATGATAACTGTTTTTATATAATGCATTTTCTGAGCGGTAGTGTTATTTTCTCAAAATCAATAGTTGAAATTTTGATCTTTGTAAATGAATTTTGATAGGGGCTTTGTTCCTGCAAGACCGGTTTTGGCTCAACTTTTTCATGCTGAACATGGAGAAACGCGTCCAAGAGGGTGAACAGCACTGTCAGTTCGTCTTGACGTTGGAGAAATTTTTGACAGCATCCCTCTCTTTTGTCTACCCTAAGAACAGCATTCTTCCGAGGATATTCAATCCTATGTGAGTAAAAAAAGCACTTCTCGCAAATTATTGAAAACTGGAAAGTCTCAAGAGGCTGAGCGTGTGCAGTTTTCTTTTTGATTATTTCAAATGTAAATTAAGAATTAGGTAAACTGTTGCGGTGTGTTTTCTTATTCGACAAGAAAAGGTCAGCATCTGCACTTCTTCAATAAGTGTGAGTTTCCGCTGGCCCTCTTTAAGACAAATTCTCAACTTGAGCGATTTCTGTGAAATTGTGGGGAAAATTCGAAATTTTGATTTTTCGCGGACAATTTTCCGGTGGTCATTTTTAGGCAATGGAATGAATATTTTAGCGTTCTTTTTCATGCCCCCCCCCCCCCCCAATCAAGACTTCAACGCCTGCGTGCATTTATTGCGAAATCAACTCCCAAGCTCAAACAAAGCTCTCAAGTTGAAGCCAAAATGGAGGGGATATCCCACGCTATCCTGAGAGTCCACCTCTACTTCAAGACAAACTCTCCACGCATATATAAGGAGCATATACATTAGTAGGGATGCCGTGTTCCCAGTTTTAGAGTCCCCAAATAAAGTGGCAGCCCTGTCAATGTATTTGCTCCCTAATCTTTGCATCTAGTTCGTCTTCATGTAGAGGTGGACTCTTAGGATAGCGTGGGATATCCCCTCCATTTTGGCTTCAACTTGAGCGCTTTTTTAAAGCTTGGGAGTTGATTTCAGAGAAACCAGTGGCACCATCGTTTTTCTCGCGAACGTTTACATATGTATCAATAGTCAAATCACAAATTCCAACACTCGCAACATCTCCATTGCCTTCGACTTATCCATTTAACTGGGATTCCAGAATGCTTTCGTACGTGGAGTCGGGTATAATCAAGCACTTGTTAACAAAAGACCTGCCTGACGCGACGATTTGTCCACTGGACCTGGGGAGCATGGAGAGGAAGCTCCGAAACTCTGATCTGTCGACGACTTACTTCGTCATCCTGGGCGGATTCACGAGCGCGTGTCTCGTCTTCCTCTTCGAGTTCATCATCCGACGCTACCACCCGGAGGAGGACGTCTTCTTGTGGCCCAACAACGACAAGGTCGGCATCGTCGACGCCAAGCCCAAGATGAACCCCTTCAGCCACTTCATGAACCTCAAGGTGAGTTCAATCCCCTCTTCCTTGATACTACATGGGGGATGCATGCCGACGCCACGGTGAAGTCATTAGACCGTATCGTCACCCTCCGGCCGAAGTATCACAACCGTCATGCGACGTTTCAAAATTTCTCCCGCCATTCAATTTTTTTCACTGGATTTTCTTTGAATGTATGGTTGGTTGGTAGATACGTTTATTTGATGCTTTTAGCATCTGACTTAACATCTGACTTTTGACATCAAACTTGGAAAATTCACTGAATTGTCTCCTCTCTAAAATTTAAATTATCAGTGGCAATTCTGAAACCGTGTAAACAGGAATGCCTTTTCTGCACCAAACGCTTCAATAAGCGCGATCAAAAAAATGTTTACCGAGAGGAATCGTGCATATAGTATTTCTTAAGGAGAATGCACTTTCAATGACTCTATTTAAGGCTATTAATACAAATGTAAATGAAGAAAAAAAAATATTCGGATTTAACCAAATTTTCTTTATAATTTTAAGTAAAAATCACTAACGCCGCATGTTTGAATAATCGCAAGTGTTGAAACAGTGCTGCCGTGCTAAGGAACAACGCCGTATGAGCCTTCAGATGTTGCCAAATTTCCTTGTATAAAATATGAATGACAGGGAAACCTGTGAAGATTTTCCCACCAATTTTTAAGAAAATTTCATTCGCGGCTAGATCTAAATTCTCTTAAAATCTCAGGAGAAAATATTTGCAACTCTCCTCAAAAATGAACCTTTTATCGGAGGAAATTTGGCAACTCTCGAATGTTCATACGCCATTTTTCCTTAGCACGGCAGAGTGTCAGTGTGGCCGATGCGACACGCATACGCACACTCGCGTCCACAAGGCTGCAGGGATACTTCAAGCACTGTACCTAACGCGCAATGCTTGAAGTATTCCTGCAGTCTTGCAGGCGCGAATATGGGTTCCGTGCCGGCCACACTGAGTTTGGCGTGATTCAACTTGCGGAGTTCGTGCCAATCAACGCATGATTTTGAAACATTTGTAGTCTGTACACTATGTAGTGATTATTGTCATTGAAAGTAAAATCCGACTAATTTTCTCTCTCTATTTACATTTTTATTAATAGTTTTAATAAGAAGCATTGAAATTGCACTGTTCTTAGGGATCACTGTAAGCGCGTTTACCTCTGATGAAAAATTTTGCAATCGCGCCTAACTTATAGTGAAAATACCCCGGAAGCTCTTCAAATAATTAAGGGGAAAAATTGCCCCTGCACAATATTATAGTGTGTACACGTAAACATGGGACTATCCCTTGATCGGTTATTATTTGCAGGTGCATCCTACTAAAATTCCTGGAATGCACACTACAATCAATGGACGAGAATACATGGTATACAACAACAGAGATGGACAGAGGAAACTGATCCCAGTAAGGACACCTTCTGCATTGTTGTTCTACAAATGGCAGCAGTGAAGGGTTCATTCGGTCTTAAAGCCTCAAGACAGGATGGCTGATTTTCCACAATTTAAGAAAATGTCAAAATTTTGACTTTAAACTCCCTCTTCCCCGATTTCTATGTGTAGTCAAAAAGACGTTACTGTTGGTGCATATTCACAAGATAAATTTTACCTAACAAGTTTCTTGATCTAAGATATACTGCATCATACTTTATTATTAAGAATTTTTTCCGTGTAGAAACCTGTAATGACTGAATTTTCACTAACTGGATGTTCACTGGACATGTCTAAGTTTCACGATAAAAAAAAGTTTTTATTTTAGAGAAACTAATTCTCTGCGATTAAGTATGGTGCAAACTCTGTACCTGAAGCAATTTTAGACCAAGTCATAAAATGGATCATTAGTATGCATGAAAGACCCGCTGGAAAGAAACACTTTGGATCTAGAGTCCAGACTCTTAAAAACATCGACAAGAAAAAATACTCTTGATTCAATCAGATTTTTGCTTAAATCAAGAACCAAGCCTCTTGATTTGAGCGGATTTCCTTTTGATTTAAGCTTAAAGCTGATTGAATCAAGATTATTTTTTCTTGTCAATTTTTTCAAGAGTCTGGACTCTAGATCCAATGTGTTTTTTCCAGTGCTTTTTACGTCATTAAAAAGTCAGGCGCATGGAAGGGAGTTCCGTGTCAAAATCTGACAAGAGATGTGACTGATTTGAAGTAAGAGTGATCGTGATAAATCTCTCCCTCCAAAAATGTGGTGGTCTGTAAATAAAGCAAAACTCGTGAGATTCAGTAATAATAATAATAATTTTATTTACGTTTATTGTTCACAATTGGACAACAAAAAACTTGCTTAAATTACATAAGACGAAATAAAAATTCTATCCTGTAAATTATTTTTGTAATCCAATAGGCATAAAATGATATGTCTCAAGTAATCAGCTTCCGCACTCAAACTGTCACTCCAACAGCACAATTTATTTTTACAAAGTAGTTTCAAGTATTCCTAACACAAGAGGTATCTCCATCTCTGCACAGCATACTACCAAAATGCGCACGTAACACGGGAGAAAAGGGTACAACAAATGTAACATCAAAATTTATGGGACAGGGAGGTCTCAACGGAGATGGGGTACTGAGTTACAAAAAGTTAACAACCGTCTTCAAGAAGGGAGAGGGTCATTTTACCCTGTCCATATACATATGATATCAAGAGAAGCCATTGCCATAGAAATCCCTATTGTGCTCCAGAGAACATAAAGGGCGAGCTTTGGTTGTCAAGTGGCGATTGTTGAAAGTTGGCAACACCGCTTCTCCTCCATTTAAATGTATGTAAAACAATCGATCCTTGGTGAGGAAGTTTGCCTCACCTAATACCGATATTTTCAATGTATTTAAATGGAGGAAAAATAGTGTTAGCAAATTGCAAAATCGCCTCTAAAGGGATAACGCCTCCTTGCATAAATACCTTCTGAATTATTTTCAAAGGGTATAAAGACTAGAGATGGAGGGTATGTCGGCTTCCCTTTTTTTTAAATGATGTGTTAAATTCTGTCTCACATGTTGAATGGACTTAAATTGCGAATTTTGGTAGATTCAAAAGTAGTATTAATTGTATTTTTAGAATAGGTAATTAATAATACTGTCAAGTAATGACTTTAAACAATAAAATGTTCAAATTAAAACAGTCCAAGCTAAACATTGCGATTTCCTTTCCGAAAAAAAATATTTTCCTTCCTGCAAAAAAATTGCGTGAAACTAACTCAGAGATTTTCAAGAGGAAGTTTAAGAGGATGCACTCTTAAATTTAACCTCTATATACCATTTATACCATATCATACTGTAAATAGATATTGCCTTACTTTACTATTTTGTGTGGCTAATCCTTACCTTTAATTCTACTTGTTCGTGCACTTGAATTATGGCGATTATTGCAATCTTACAAAATTACACCGATAAGTAACCTCTCATTTAACAGCTGCAGTTTACAAGCTGTGACGGACCCTGCAAGAACCTATGAGTATAACACGCAGTAGAGGACACAACCTCAAAAGTAGGTTAAGAGTTCTTGGTACCTTCATCTTAAGCGCAAATGTACCTAAATTAAAGTACAGAGTCGTAGAATAGCCTGCAGTTGTAAACTGCACAAGCGACTCACCAACCTGTACGGTTTTAGAACGTCGGTCTCTGCTCAAGAGACATCCTTTGGTATTTTAGGCCGTTAAATAACCTTGGAATAGTTTTTTTTACTCAGTGGTTCACCTTTTCATGGATTATTTCTCAATTTCCTAAAACCTCGAAATCAAGAGAGAAAAATTATTCTTAAAGGCTCCATTGCTCTATCTATTTGTTCATTCGGGAATGTCAAAAGAACGTGTAAAAAAAACGATGCTATCGCAAATTTTTGCTTAGAAAAATAATAAAATTAGTTTTCCTAAAAAGGAGGAAGAGGAATATGAATTCAGGAGAGTTTATAGGTACTTTTTCTGATATCTAGGTACATGAAAACAATCCGTTCCCTACAGTGGCGTGGCGTGCTTTGCGATATATCGATAGATATGCCACTCAAACCTATGAAAAAAGATCGATCATCAGGGTGTTCACAGCGAACACCCTAGTAATCGATTCTTTACAATAGTTTCAAATGGCGAGATATCGATAATCGATCATTCACGCCACGCCACTGGTTCCCGACATTCTTCTGGATAAAACATGATTGAGAGCAAATTATACAGAGTCATGCTGTACCTGAAGCCGGATTATGTATTACTATTATTGAAATTGTATCGTCAATCATTTTTTTTGTAATGCCTATGTCGGGTGGAATCGACGACATGGGCAAATCAAGAGATGCCCTCATTTTTTCATCAATTTCATCTGACGGGGGCATTGACAAAACAGATTAACTTTGTAACTTCATTCCACCTTAGTCTTGTCTTGGTCCAGTCAACAAGCAAAAAATTTCAACAATCAGGCTGCAGGGCTGGACCTTGCACTATGCAAATCAAGAAATTTTAAAATTCCGAACAATGCCGGGAATTACAGTGATATCGGCGGTGAAGTACCAGACCTTGTAGCTCGGTTTGAGACGTTGTAGACTTCCTGCTATACTTTATTTTTTAAATGGAAAACAACTCGACGTCCATTCTTGAAAACTTCCGTGTTTTTTACCTCTATGCAAAGTAAACTTTATGAAAATTTCAAGAAATGATATAGATCGGTCCTCTTTCAAAATATTGTAGCGGGCGCGGAGATTTCTAAACGCTTCAAACGAGACACATAATCCGGTAGTTTAACCTTTGATATTCTCTTGGATCTTATACGCACACCTGAATTATCCTCTCGTGTTGTAGACAGAGACAGGAGACCCTCCAGAGGTATCTTGGCAATGGTGGAAGCTTTTACTTTCGGTACCCCATCTTTTATCTTTTAACGTACCTACTTTGTGGATGTCGAGCAACGTGTTGGGTATTTTCTTTGGCAATTTTACCGAAATTTGGTAAACTTGTTTGGCTCATCACGTCACCCGAAGCTCATCGTCCACCTAGTAGGTGAGATGACAATTCTGCCGTGCTTAGGGAAGAACGCCGTATGAACATTCGAGAGTTGCCAAATTTCCCTCGATAAAAGATGTATTTTTGACGACATTCATGCATATTTTTCTTTGAAATTTTCAGATATTAGATTAAATTGCATACAAAATTGCCTGAAAATTTTCCAAATTAATTTTCGGAATTTTCCCAGTAAATTCGGTTTTTATCGAAGGAAACTTAGCAACGTCTGAAGGCTCATACGGCGTTCTTCCTTAGCACGGCAGGGTTGCTACCATACAACTGTCCACAAGGAAGTGTTGAATCCACGAAAGTAAAAGTTTTTACCTGTCGCTAAGCGGCCATTGGAGGGTCTCTTGCCTCTTGTTGTAGACTTGAAAATTTGTATCATTTCCATAAAAATTTAAAACAAAACAAAAGTACAACAGCTTTATAAATTAATTAACAAGTTATTTGTTCTTTTACTTACAGTTAAGCTCACTCATACCGAGAATGAGACGAGATCAATGTAGCAGTATTTACAGGTTCGTAAGCGAGCGTTTCATGTATCTATGCGGGTACAAAAGTAAGCGAAAGCAAGTGCTAAAAAAGTAGCAGGCGGATAGGAAAGAAAAGCTGCGAATTTAACAGGGGTACCTTGCCTATGCTCGACTCTGAAATCAGGAATTTTGGTTACGAGTCCGAATTCTGTATGGAATGGAATCACTTGCACTCGTCTCGTTAAAATGCCTTCAAATCAAACGGATAGGCAGAAAATATGCAGCAACGTTAGAATAGTTGCACGCGCGTCAACACGGCGCTTATTTACAAATTGCTCCAAACTTTTTTCCTCCCATATTTTCTCCAGTCTACTTTGAACTGCTGAACTGTTTTGTAACGATCGTTGTTAGTGGTGGACCAAAATAAATATAAAGAAACACGGGCAGTGCACGATTTTGCCACGCGATGCGTAGTTATCCCTCGTGGAACGAACAGGTAATTTTGATATTTCGGTGCATTTTTGTCATTGACTTTTACATGAAAGCATGAAAGAAATTATGCTGAAACTGCGATATTCCGAACAATTCGCACTTACGCCTAATATCGGGTTGACGTAAATCTTAGAAGACGCTAATGCCGTAATTTGTTTGCTTACGTTACATGCTGATAAATTAAAATATTAATCTTAAAAACGGTTTTTCCTCCTCGGAAAGTACATTAAAACGCTCGTATCTCGCTATAAAGTCATTAATGTGTTTTTGAGATATTTTTACGAGATTATGCACCCGAAACGTATTAAGTGGATTGCTCCAAGATCTTATGCGAACTACATCAGAGCGATAATTAAGGTAATTCTCAGTCTAAATTCTAAACTTTTCCTGTATGTTGAGCTTTAAGGTAATTCTCAGTCTAAATTCTAAACTTTTCCTGTATGTTGAGCTTGTCATGTTCCTCAATTCACTCCCGTAAAAGCTTTACATTTTTGGCTTTTAATACAGAGGATGAGAAAAGTAATTCAACTTATTTGTCTCTAGGAAAAAAATCATCCATGTATGCGTGACATCACAGCACACTTATTCAACAAAATGATATTTACAAAATATTCTCTCATAAAAAAGGAAAAATGACTGATTCATATACAATTATAAAACGAACGTGCTTTAAAAACTGAGGAGAGGATTGTGCAAGGAAACGGTGCGATGGTATTCTAATGTGATAACTGCGGATTTAAAGAAACGCAAATACGCATATCTTAGGCATTTTGGACGCAATAAAAGAACCGGGAAAAAACACCTAAAAAAGGAAACATCAAAACATTTGAATATCAAAGGAGGGAGAGAGAGAGAGAGAGACGAAAGGAAGGAGGAGAGAAAGAGCTGGAAGCGAACAAATATACATCTTCACAAATAACGCCACAAAAATATTACATCCAATGATACTTAACAGTGGCGTGGCGCACTTTGCGATATATCGATTAATCTGTCATTTAAACTCATGGAATAGGATCGATAGTAATAATCGATCCTCTACCACAGCTTCAAATGGTACATATCGATATCAATCATTCACGCCTCGCCACGGATACTTAATATATATATAGAGAAAATATCTACTGCAAATGAATGCAATTTAAAAAAATGATAGAATAAAACCGCCATGAACAACTCTATCCATCACTTTTTTCTAGTAAGCTGACACAGCATGCTCAGCCTTGTGGAGTGAATAATAGTCAGCATGTCTATTCCCGTATGAGGGTCAGTCTTTAGACTAAAAACGGCCGGCAGTCGGTGAAGGGGCTCATTGTCAGTACGAGATTTTTAGAGTACCTAAGTCAGGGCCATTGCTACAATTATGAAAGAGAGACATTTTTAAAGGGCTTATTACATTCCCTAAAAATGATGATGAGCGCAAATGTGTCTGATTTACGTCAAAGGGAAATAATGACTTTTTCTCCTACAATTTATTTTTAAATATCTCCGATCCTACTACTTTGTATTAAGTTCTACTTGGACTGACAGAATAGATTCAGCCATTGGAATGAGTAATTACTTGCTTGCTGTAATTAAAAAATCTGCTTGAAGAGAGTATTGTCAACTACTAGATTACGGTAAAGATTTCAAACTTTTTTGCAATTACTACTATCCACGTGACACTAATCTCATTTTGATGAATTATGGTTTGTTATCACCAAGGGTCTTATACTTGGAGACAGTTGGAGGTAATGAAGTTCTTTCTGAACGATTGAAAGATATTGGGCTTCTAAAAGAAATTCACCCCCAATATCACTTTTCTAATAGTTGTTAACCTGGACTTAATAGGAATCGGTCGTAAATTTTCACCAGTCGTAAATTCGAGGTGCATCTACTGGTTGCTGAGCGAACACATTTGTCAAAGGTTTGGCCACACTGTCCACCACTTTGTCATCAGAGCGAGATAGAATTTCATTGTATTGCTAGAAAAGAAAAATTAGCATCAAAATATGTATTGATATCAAATAAAGTCTATCATGTCAAGAACTGAAAATGCATGGAGTGAAGATTAAAAACCATCTATGATCCTACGAAAAAACACACATCTCGATTGTGCTATTTCAAAACTCCCACTCTGATTTCATTTCTTGAGAGAATATTTTATTGAAACCTGTCTCTTAGCATTCTCTGAACTTAATCAATGATAAAAAAAACAGGTGTTGAAGAAGGTCCTAGATTGGATTCCTCCTGGGAGGTGCCTAATGATAGGTTAAGGGATGGTATTGAATTATATGTAGAAGGGGTTATGGTCCGATAGGACACGATGACGCGGTGTTTAGGTGCCATAGAGATTGAAGGAGTGCTGTAAAGTGACCTTCATGTAGGTATTTCATTAAAATATCAAATGATGTTTTCGGAAGTGCAACAAAAAACTCTCTCAAAATGCCGGACGAGTTGCGTAAGCTAATAAAAAGTCCCACCAATAAAACTGTGACGTCATGATCATATAATATTATGCATAAGGAATTGAGTGTCTTACCTGAAACTGATTTTGTATTTTTTCGGGGGCGGTTCTATATGATTGTCCATAGTTCGTGTATCCACCTCCTGTATCATTTCCTGTTCTGAATGGATTCGTGCTGTAGCCTGGAAAATAAGGGCAAAAAAACTTCATATTTACTAACCCATAGAATGAGCTTTCTCAACTCTAAAGGAAATGGAGATGAAAAGGTTCTTTTCATGCACGAATGACACTTTTTTGAACATTTATAACGTTCGTAAGTGTAATTGAACTGATGGGCATACGAATGATCAGTCTAAATTATACGTACATGTTCGGGATTTCAAAAATAGCACGATCAAGATTAACATTTTACAATGCTTTTGAGTTAAATGAATTTTGAGCCAAATGATCAGGTGAAAAATGAGTATTCTATCGTTCAATTTTCCTGACGAAGTATACAGTATACACTGTGATGAGTTCTACTAGGAATGACTGTAATCTGAAATATTTCAAAAAGTACCAACTACACCTCTCATCTGCGATACTCCTCAATGAGTGCTTATGAAAGGGGCCGCGTAGAAGTCAGGTTTACGACCCTTATTCCCGCATAAGATGAAAATGAGCAAACTGACGGTGAAACTACGAGACCACGTCGTAACTCGGTGTTTAACAATCTCCGTTCTAATTGTAGTTTTTTTTAAAGAGAAAAAACCAATATCATTCCTTGAAATTTTCACAGAGTATTTTTCTTCGCACAGAGAAGAAAAATCACGGAAGTTTTAAGGAATTTCCATTGAGACGTTTTCAAATTAAAAAATGAAGTATATAAAGGGTAATCTGCAACGTCGCAATCTGGGATACGCATCTCTGCAGTTCCGCCATCGAAATGTGATTCCATCGTATTTACAAGCTCTGCGGGCTGATTGTTGAAATTGACAGACAAAGCTATAGACAAAGAAGACATAGGGAGTATGGAGCGATCCTACTGGTTGAAATGGTTCGTTCTCATAGACTTAGGGAGAAAATGATGGACTAACTGTAGGGTCTCACGAGGGTTGCCGTTAGTTAGTCTATTATCTACCTTTCTTTGTCCATTGCAACCGCCCCGCCTCCACCAATAGAATCCCTCCATATCCCTTTTTTCCTCTTTGTCTATAGCTTTGTCAATAAATTTCAATAATCGACCCGCTGGCGTCTTTTCTTGGTCATTTTGCTCAGTCTGTCGCTCCTCTGACGTTAGGACATATCTTTATGGATCGTATTCGATCGAACAGGTGAGATTGTATCGATGTCAATTGGTTCAACATGTAAACATAGCCTCAAAAGTCAATTGAGAAATTTGAAGGAACGGGTTTTTGGTGATGGATTTTTTTATTCGTGTGATTTTTACCAAATGGCGATGGAAAGTGAAATTTTCAAGAATTTTCTCACTTTCAACTTTTGTAAGTTGAATCCTAAAATTTGTGTTTGCGATCGCGTTCTAATTGTCTATCAATTTCAACAATCAGCCCGCAGCTGTAGCGTGCAAGGTCACTGTGCGACAGGCTAGATTGTTCTCCAGGGTTTTGCCTGTCCCTTATTTTAGCCGTTTTGGTTTCTGTTGGGCACATGAAATGACTGATCTCAATTACCTCCTTGTCCCCCAGGAATGTCCAGGTTCCCGCCAGTTGTGCCGTAGGTGGCGTTGTTGTAGGCTTGTTGATCTTGGCCGCCCAGCTCGTGCAGACGTTGACTGGACAACGCCCGCGGTATTGGATTGCTCGGAACCCCGTGCGGCGCCAGATGGGCCGTTTCTTCGGCCACCTGAAACGAATCATGAATTTCAGGACCTTTTTTGTGGATCGGAGAGTGAGCTTTAGACACGTTGAGAATAGATCACCAGACAAGGTACGAAGTTCTTTTTTTTTTGGGGGGGGGGGGGGAGGCGGCTAATCCCACGCTGATTACCCCAGCCCCAGGTGACCATTGCCCGAGACCATCAATCTCGGGTCACCTGGCCGGGAATTGAACCCGGGACCTCTCGGCCAGCATTACAACCACTACACCACAAGAGGCCGACATACACAGGAGGGAGGTTAAGCATTCTGATGCAGGCTCAAAAGTCAAAAGTCTCGCTCATGAAAACGCAATGGTCTACATAAGTCAAATCGCACAACGTCAATAATGTTAGCGTTAATAACAATAAACGTTACCATGGCAGTCTGTGCGATACAAAAGTATGACAGCCTCAATCTTGACGCTTTTGGAAAAGCTAGAGCACATTATTCACACTTTGAACAAGAGAGGGTGGGAAAGGAACGACTCAGAACCCAACTCAGAAGCCTGCCATGCAAAATCGTTGTGAGGCGCGATTTCACTTATGTAGAGTATTGCGCTTCTTGTGACCGGGCAATTCGAATCTCCCGTAATCAATGTGAATATTATAAACGGCAATATCTTAGTTAGAAGTTGATTTCAGTAGTTTTTGTCGCGCGAATCAAATTCTACGCGAAATTCTGGTGAAGAATCGTGTATCAGAGTGCTTAAATTAGTACTTTGTTCGATAGCCCATTCAATCTAAAAAAAAAGTGAAGATTGTAGTGAACTTTCCTAACTTTTCTCTGAACAAATATTTTATCCAGAGAAATTAGGCAACGTTGAAATGCTCATAGGGCACAACACGATATGGGCCTTTCAAGCCCCATTATTCGATGCTGCGAATATTCTAACGCGATAGTTCGAATGATGCGGCAAACACAGTGCAGCCGGCAATGAACGCATATTAGCGCCTGCAAGACTCTAAGAATACTTCGTGCATTGCGCCAAATAGTGCGGTCGGTGCGACACGCATATCAGCGCCTACCAGATACTGCATGAATACTTCTCGCATTGCGCGCATGGCACGGTGCACGCTTTAATCGTTGTAATTGAAGCGCTATGTGCAGAAAGGACATTTCTTAATTGCGATGTTGCAAATAACTAGGCGTTGGGCAAGGTGTACCTTGTCTAGTGGTTCATTAAGTGCAAAGTTTTCTCATTAAAAAACAGACAGAAAACTTTAGAAATGCTCTAGAGCTCCCACGTTTAAAATACTCATATTCTCTGAAGAGTCAATTTCCAAACTTCATTTTATGAAAATGTTTGACGTAAGAGGAGGTTACGTTATGGGGCTTTAATGAGGAAGTGCCAACACCGAAAAAACAAGTGAAATTTCACTGGTATTTATGACCGAATAATTAAACCGATTAATTGCCTAATTTTTAATTTAAATTTAAACTGTATATTAATTTAATCATTTTACTTTATTTGTTTTAATGTGGTTGCATCCAGAATGTTAAACCAACTCCACTTTTTTTCGGTGATCTCTCCGAAGGATTTTGGGAGGAAATGGGACTTGGGCAGCTATAGGTGTCGCAGAGCGCCAGAGAAGGCTGTGAAAGTGGCTTTCATGTAAGTATGTAAGTATGTCTTACGTCAAATTTTACCACGGTACTTGGAAATTTGGATAAAAAATCCTCATTTAATTAGTATTTAAATAGAAATTCGTGTAACTCAAGACCAAAATTCGTACCTGATGTGGGTCTTCCGTGACAGGAATGTCGGATAAGAAACCAAGATCTTTTCGATAGAAGTTGATGAATATGAAACCAGCTAAAACGAGCATACACAAGACACCGTAAGCCCGGAAAGTTGCAGTCGTGCCTGAAATCCAAGTTATTCTTATAGTAAACAGTAAACAATTATTGGAGAAGATATGTCAAAATCATCTAATCTACTAAAATACGTGTGTTTAAATGGGAAATGCCGCCAGATAACATCACTAAGCGGTGCATTTTCTCACTTTTAAATCTATTTTCATACTATTTCCCACATCAGAAAAAAATTATAAAAAATACTGGGAAATCAGCTCTCTGAGCACTTTCAAACGCAGCAATAAAAAAATTGCATGCAAATTCTCCATTGCAGTTTCCTCAAATATGTTCGTCAGGGTAAATGTGTTTGCACAATGTTTTTAATTTTTACGAAGCAGCATTGCTCATTATCTTGGCTAGGTTCTTATCCCTCCTGCGGGCCGATTATTGAAATTGATCGACAAAGCATTAGACAAAAAAGACATAAGATATATGGAGGTATCCTGTTGGTGGATGCGTGTGGTTGCAATGGAAAAATAAGGTAGTTAATAGACTAACTAACGGCAACCCACGAGAGACCCTACAGTTAGTCCATCATTTTATCCCATTGTCTATACGAACCACCCTTTTTCAACCAATAGGATCGCTCCATACTCCCTATGTCTTCTTTGTCTATTACTTTGTCTCTCAATTTCAATAATCAGCCCGCTGATGTCCTCATTCCAAACACTACAGGTAAACTAACCGTAGTATGTGACGAAGATGCCACCGAAAACGGCTCCGCAACCACGACCCAGTCCGTGGTGGAGGCCTTGGAGCACGCCTTGGGCGGAGCCACGAAGTTGAGGCGGTGTGTTGTGAGCGATGTACGAGCAGCAGGCGGCCCACACAGCCGCATGGGTGATTCCTGCCGACAGAATCTCATTTTAAATTCACAAAGAAACGATTTAAGGGGACGCCATTTGAATTATGAAATTGACTTGTTCTGGTAATCATAATGGAGATGTTGCAAGTGTGAAGGGATTTGCGATTTGACCGTTGATTCTTCGGTAAAAGTTCGCGAGAAACACGATGGTGCCTCTGGTTTTCTCTGAAATCATCTCCCGAGCTCAAGAAAAGCTCTCAAAGTGAGGCCAAAATGGAGGGGATATCCCACCCTACCCTGAGAATCCACCTCTACATCAAAACAAACTCTCCGTGCAAAGATAGGGAGCAAATACATTAGCAGGGCTGCCACTTTATCTGGGGACTCAAAAACTGAAAACACGGCAACCCTGCTAATGTATTTGCTCCCTACCTTTGCATGGAGAGTTTGTCTTGATGTAGAGGTGGACTCTCAGGGTAGGGTGGGATATCCCCTCCATTTTAGCCTCAACTTCAGAGCTTTTTTTGAGCTTGGGAGATGATTTCAGAGAAAACCAGTGGCACCATCGTGTTTCTCGCGAACTTTTGCATAAGAATCAATGGTCAAATCGCAAATCCCTCACACATGCAACATCTCCATTACGGTAATTAAAATTATAATCAAGTTATTCTCGTATGAAATTAGTTGTGGAATTGTTCGGACTATTCCAATAAAAGCATAGTTTGAGTTAGAGGATCATCTAATTATCATAATAGTTACTACACTCAATGCTATGCATCTTAACATTATGAACACTGATATGTTTATGAAATTAAACGAGTGACTGAATGGAAAAATAACTCGTGTTACTAAAGAGCAAATGATGTTAAGTGCTGGGGCTATTTATATACATATTAAAGTTTGTAATTTTTTTATTTTATTTTTTAATCAATTTTAATAATTAACTCTTAGTTGGCCACCCCTTTAAGTTCAAAGTTGTATTACCGAGGTCCCCAAGAAAATCCACCTAACAAAAAATAGCCTAAAAACTGTAACGTTTCCTGCATTGCCTCCTGGCATAATCAGATGTGAACAAGTGAACATTTTAACATGATTTTCGTGGATTATTGGTAGACTTGAGCCTTAGGTTCGTATAAACGGTTAGATTTTGCGGGAGAATGGCTTCAAAAGAAGCTTAACAGAGGTCGATTTTCCCAAATTTTAACGCCTTAACGAATATTTTTCGCAAAATGGATCTACTGCGCTATGAAACCGGCGGTATAGTAACGTACTTACCCTGAATGAATTCGAAAGGTAGAACCCACCAAGGGTCTTTTAGCCAAGAGATGTAAAGGAATCTAACTATGTTCCCTCCCAAACCAAGACATAGGACCTGCAAACAAAGGAATTTAAAATAAACTGGTAAATAGAATAAAAATACGCGCGTGAGATTTGAATTATTTGACAAATAATTTTTCGGAACACGGAGAGAAACACGTTGATACTCAATTAAAATGTTTTATAGGCAGTATGTGTGCAAAGTAAATGACTTTTTTAATGGGGAGGAATATAAAGGCATGCAATATCCCCTACTGCGCCCACGGCAACTTCCCACTCACAAGTGCTGTCACAAAGTTGGCCTAATAAAAACTTCGAATAAAAACATTTAAATTAATCGATTCCATACATGGTCATAAGTAGGGCACCGGGAAATGTTTTAAAACAGAGTGCAGAATGTTAACCCTTTGTTGCATGAGCTAATCATTGATATTGGAGAGAAAATCTACATTGTACAGTATTTTTTCGACAATAGAGTCAGTTGGAATCGATTTTTGTAATTTTTATTTAAGTTAGGAGATCAGACTTATAATGCTCCCCAAAAATCATTTCTTGCTTTGATTCAATTTAATACTCCAGCATAAAAGTAAAGCTGAAAAGCATGTGTTGCTTTCATGCAACGCTATGCAACGCAATGAACGGCTAATCATGAAGTTCGAACTTGAGTGGTATTATGAAAGTCCAAAATCTGCGAAAGAATTACTTCTGTTAATGTAAGGAATAAAGCTGCTTAACATTGATGGGCAGAGTAGAGGCCTCTGAATCGGAACACACTGAAAAAAAATTCTCGGCGTTTTTACCAAGGTCCGTTGGTACCTTACCATCTCACTTTTTTACCAATATGGTAATTAACCAAAATAGACTGGTAAGCTTATCTAAAAACCGGTATTTTACTATTTTTTCAGGTAAGAATACCACTTTTATCGGTAATTAATTCCTGGTAACTTTGCCATTTTATCTCGGTAATTCTACACAGTCGATAAAAAATATTTGCGTTTTTACCGGGTCCAGTAAAATTACCGAGAAAGTCAATAATTTTACCGAGATTTTTCGGTAAAATTACCAATTCCATAAATGGTAATTTTACCAAGAAAAAACTGGGATCAAATAGAACCCTAAATTCTTGGTAATTTTACCCTTTTCTTAGTAAATACACCGAGATTTTTTTTTCAGTGCATATAGATTTGCGAGCAATGACTTATATGATATAAAGGAATATTAGGTGACTTACTTTCACGTGACCCATCTGCCTAATCAATTTAAAGCTGAAGAAGTAAGCGAATATCTCCGAAATGTGGTTTATCACAGAAGCCACACCGAATAATGTTGGGGTCCCTCCAAAATCCTGAAATGTAGATGAAGGAAAACGCATTTCATATTGAGATTAGTATATTCCGAAACAATCAGGTAAAATCCCTGTGAGTAATGCTGCCGTGCTTACAAAAAACTCCGTATGAGCCTTCAGAAGCTGCTACACGGAGAAAAAAACTTCGTGCATGGGACCCGAAGTTGAGGTCATATGGATCTCTGAAATTTTCTGATCTCGCAGCCGAAAACTTGAGGTCCAACTGCCGAAGTTCGGGTCAGACATCGAGGCACCTCGGTATGTACCGGAGTACTTCAATTGTCTGACCTCAACTTCGGCAGCTGGGCCTCAAGTTTTCAGATACGTGATTCGAAAACTTCAGAGATTCATATGACCTCAAGGAAGTTTTTTTCTCCGTGTAAATTTTATTTGACGAATCCCAAATTTCCGGCGGAATGCATGGGTATTATTCTTCAGATTTTTCAAATTGTTTTTATCGTAATTTCATGTAAAGTGTATGAATATATCAAGAAATAAAAATGCATGACTGTTCTCATAATTTAATTTTTTATTGGGGTGAATTCGGCATCGCTCGAATGTACATACGTTGTTTTCCTCAGCATGACATTATGTGCAGTTTCTACTTCTTAAAAATAATCGAATTTATCAGCAAGCTCACTTTAGATAGTTTCACATTGTCCCGAGCGTGGGGATTTTCGTTAAATATTTCAAACATTAGAGAAATTTCCATGAATTGATGAGTAATTTTCTCACGAATGAAATATTAAGAAGGAAAGAAGTTTTCATATAAAGAAAACTAGTTAATGAATTAAACTTATTAGTGCTAAAAGGAACTATGTGCATACGGTTTACGTGCGACATAGTTCCTTTCATAAGGAACAGATAACAGTGATCAGACATCACTTAATCGCTTACTGGCATATTAGAAGCACGGACCGAAGACCAAGGAGCCAGGATGCAACTATTCGTGTTCTTTGGATGTGCGTATTGCATACGCAATAATTGAAGGCGTTTTCGAATGCCTCGCTTGCAGCAGCGCAGTGCTCTACGCGCTTACTGCCGTGCTATGGAAGAACGCCGTATGAACATTCGAGAGTTGCAAAATTTCCTTCGATAAAATGTTTATTTTCAAGGGAAGTTATGAATCTTTTTCCTTTAAATTTTCAGAATCTCTGGGCAAAATTGCGAACAAAATTATCTGAAAAATCGGGAGGAAAAACATCATAAGTTTACCAGAAAATTCACGTTTTATCAAACAAAATTTGGCAACGCCTGAAGGTTCGTTCATACGGCGTTTTTCCTTAGCACGGCAGTATTCCTGAATTTCCCCGCGTGCATTTCATTAATCTTAGGTGTCACTGGTTTTTCATCTGACTTCGAGCAAAAATCAGACAAATTTTTGACGAATATTGCACAGGTACATTCTTGTAAAAAATTGAATTTTTTGAGTCAATTTTGCAACCTTCGAATAGAGTTACGTTTCTTCGTCTGCGGGTCGATTGTTGAAATCGATAGACAAAGCTATAGACACAAAAGAGACATGGAGGGATCCTATTGGTGGAAGAGGGTGGTTGAAATTGACAAAGGAGGTAGGAAATAGACCAACTAACGGCAACTCACGAGACACCATTTAGTTAGTCCATCATTTACCCCTTAGTCTATAAGAACCACCCAAATTAACCAATAGGATCGCTCCATACTCATCATGTCCTCTTTGTCTATAGCTTTGTTTATCAATTTCAACAATCGGTTTGCGGGCATTGGCGGATCCAGCAAATTGGCAACATTGTCATTTTTCCATTTAAACCTATGGAAATGTATCGATATTTAGAGGGGCCAGGTGCTTCGACAAGAATCGATTATTTAGCATGGGTTTAAAAGGAGGCATCCGGGTGTTGCCAAATTTCTGGATCCGCCTCTGTCCGCAGGGGAACGACAAAATGTGTGTACGCACCTGTAAATGCCAGAAGAGGAACGTGAAAATGAGGCCAATTCCGAATCCCATGAACCAGGCGACGAAGAGAAAGGAACCGCACTTCAAATTGGCGAAGTGTTTCAGAACTGTGACCCACTCTGGGATCTCGCGAGTAGTTTGCGCGAACATTTTCGTCTGGAATCAGAAGTAAACGCATTGAAATGTCACAGAGCACCAGATGAGAACGCCACACTTCTTGCGCTTGCATGTCAATTCAATCTGTTGCTCACCAAAAATCAAAACCCACTCGTGATTGGACGTATTTCTGCCAAAAGGAACTAAGTGCATTATGACGTGAGCCATGTTTTCCATATATTTTCATAGGTCTTAGGGCTCATGTCTTGATGCACATAGTTCCGTTTGGTAGAAATACGTCCGATTGAACCGCGCCTACTCGACTTATTTCGAGCATCGCGATTCAAAGGACTTTTGAAAGGTGGCGCAGTTAGTTTCAAAGACAGAGGGGGAGTTTTGTTTAAGTTATGACAGGTGATTTCCGCACGTGGAAATGCATTCTTATGGTCTGATATGACTCGTATTCATTTTAACTTTTCCCGTAAGAAAGACTTTTGAATTACCCAACTCTATGAAGTGGAAGTTGTTTCGCATATGATTTTCGATACTTCTTAAGATTACCATGCAACAAATTCAAGCGGATAAATACTTTATGTGGTTCTGCATTCCCACCCTTTTTTGTGGATTATTCTAATATAAAAGATGCAATATAGAGAGAAAATAAGTTGACACTTCACTATGAGTGAAACTGCGTGGGTTGCAAGTACTTGGAGAAATTGAGCGAGAAAAACATATTTTAAAGCCAAATGCTTGATATTTTTTTAATTTTGCTAACAGGAGAAAAAAAGTGCAGAACAGCAACCAAACTTGAAGCTAACTTTAACTTTGATTTTCACCGACTGTTTCTAAACGACGACGCATGTGTCACACCGTAATCTGTTCGTAGTACTAACTTTAATGTTTAAAAACTTTTGAGTTTTGGAGCAAAGCTATCAAAATTTGATTTTTAAAGTATGTACAAACTGGTGGCTCAAAGCAACAAGATAATTGCATGTAGAGGATAGAATGTGTCCAGGACAGAAACCGAAAAAATCAAATACTTTCTGTCCTGCTGTTTACCTTCTGTTATTATGATCTGAAAATTACAGATTATGAATGTTCTAAACTTTTAGAAATTCAAAACTTGATTTGATCAGTTCATAAACAAAAAAATTCATCCCATCAAAGCTGCGTAGGGGAGGGGGGTGGCTCATAAAATAGGAATAGGAAACGTTACTAAAAGTTAGTGTCGGGATAGGAATGTTCATTACTACAATTATTTTTCGACAAAACAACGCAATGTTTCAAATTTCGTGCACCCGGGAAAGAAATTACGGATTAAATTGAACTTTTTCGCAGCTCTATATTCGAGGTAGATCATTTCAATTAAAACGTTTCAAGCACTGTCAAAGGTCAAAAAAGCCATAACATGTTTGCTCCTCTTTCCCCCTCCTGCATGGAGGCGAATTTTTTCCTGTCTAAAAAATAAATTAGTTTCAACCTGCCCGCGGAATTCAAACCGAGAATACAATAAATAAGTTTTACGACGCAAGTTGAATTCAGTGGCTTTCATCTATAAATCTTCGTGCGCCGCAAACTGAGAGTTACCGGTCCATGGCGCATTTTTTACGAAAGTTTTGAAGAAATCCCGTGTTTTAATGTGTAAAGTTGAGTTCTAAACACTCTTTATTGATAGGGAACGTGCGTTTTTTTCCGTGCGACTGAACTGTTCAGGAGGTCTCACAATTTGAGAACTGCACGTCACACATTGTGGAATTAACCCTATCAATCGTTTGAGAAAATCTAGTCGGGGTTTTCAGTGAGGTGAGTAATGCCCATTGATGTATTCATTCAAAACAGACGTGGTATTAGGTTTCTGTGCAATGCCAACTTAGACCGCTTTTCTAGTGTGCGGTTTTTCGAGCGTTTTCTCTCCATTGTTTTCTGCGCTGAATCCACCAAAAACTGTTCTAAAATCAACAAACAATTTGTATTAGTTTGTGTTCCATTTCCTATATTAACCAAAAGTAACACAAGAACAGCCGGTCAGGTTGGCCTAGCGGTCAGCGCGTCTGACTATAGACGAATGAGTTCCGGGTTCGAATTCGGGTGGTGGCGACAAATTTGTACGGAACTGACGAGTGGATCTGCAAAAAATCATTCTACTCGACCTTAATCCCTGAAAATTTTAAAGCCGGAGCATGGATGTGCCAAAATCCCCTTGATGTCTACTGACAGTAAAATAATCCCTGTTAAAGTTCATGTCTATGGATGGCTGTGGAATCCTGAGTTACTGAAAATAAACAGGAATAGAATTCAAAGAAACTTAAAAAAAAAGAACAAAAATGTTTATATCAGTGTAGGTACACCGAAAAAAAAGTGAAGTTGATTTAACATTCTGGCAGTGAAAAAAGTGTGCGAGAACTCACGAAATGCTAAATTGCCCGCTACCGGCAGTTAGTTTTACATGTTGGCATTGCTAAAGTAACTGCTGTGGCAGTTAATTCAGCATTTTGCATGTTCTCGTACACTTTTTTTTTACATCCAGAATGTTAAATCAACTTCACCTTTTTTTAATGTGCTTTACTTTGAACCGCAACCAACCGATAAATCGCGTCTCATGTAGTCCATGGACATTGTTCGAAACTCACCTTTGAGTTTTAGGAGCCATGTGGCGCATCAAGTCCGATTTTTAGGCGCCACTGAAGATTTTTTAGGGGCCAAATTGACTTCTTGCCTACAGATTACGGCGCATTTAGTGAAAAGTTAGACGCAAGATGTTTTCGTAACAGAACTAGTAAGAAGCTGTAACTTGGGGAAAGACAAAAGTTTAATTGGACGTAGTTCTACCAAACAGACCTATGTGGAAGTGAGAAATATGGGGTGTGCTCGTTAGTCTCTGGCCGTAAGAGTGAATGAGAATAATTGTGCGCCAGTGACGTCAGCGGCAATGATCGATCCGACTCGAGAGGAGGTGATCGTCGTCGGGGCGCTGTAACTCATGAGCCCTGTGCACAAGGCTCTCTTGCCATGCCCGCGGCTCATGAGTTCCGCACTCAGCTGCACATAGGTCTGTTTGATAGAATGCAATATCCCGCTTTGCCAATTCTTCAAAAGGAACCACGCCCACTTTTACATTGCTTCTTATGCAGATTTCTAGAGCACACCCCACATTTCTCATCGCCACATAGGTCTGTTTGGTAGAAATACGTCCAATTGTAGTGCTGAAAATTTCAAATAATCACCTAATATGAAAATTCAGATTTTTAGGGGGCAATTTTTAGGGGGCCACGTTGGCGCAGACCCTTCATTTTTTAGGCGCCATGACCGATCTTTTAGCCGCATTTGGCGCGTTGGCGCCTGTGAGTTTCGAACACTGTCCATGGACAGAAAAAGTCTTTTGCCATAGAGAGCGGCTACAATATTTTGCAATCGAGTTTATATTTACCTTGCCGAGATTGGGTAGTGGTTTGTTGGCATCGGACTGGCCGTAAGTTCCGGTAGTTCCGGTAGTTCCGCTGGCCAGCGAGGGTAGATTCAGCTGCTGCGCCAGCTCCTGCTGGAGATAGTCCTCCCGCGACGGAGGCGGTGGTGCCACCGGGGGCTCCTGTTCCACCTCAATCGGTGGCTCGTATTTGAAGTTAATCTGCAAAGAAAAGGAAGAAACATGATTCGTCCATCTCTGGTATAAATTTGGCAACGCCTGAAAGTTCATAAGGCGTTTTTCCTTATCACGGCAGAATGTGTACACGACGACATTGATGTTGTTCCGTGAAACGATTAACTCCCTCGAGCGGGCATGTGGTTTGTAATTATGGCGCCGATGTGGACGCGATCTGTGTGCGGTTCATCATCGCTTCTCCTTCGAGTCGGTTTTCCTTCGCAGAAGGGAAACTGACGCTCGGATCATCATGATTTATTCTGAGCCAGACTGAGTCTGTTCACTGTGTAATCAGTCTCGTTTTTCAATGACATTAATTGAACCGATTATGTTTTTCAAATCACGTGAGCGCCAATCTCTATTTTGGTGGTAGCATCAACAACGGGAAACAAGGCTAAAAAACACACATACAAATCCGAGACGTGTTGGCTCAAAACTGAGCCATTTTCAGTCGGAATAATAAAATAAAATATAAAAATTTCAAATAGAAACCTGCAGACTGCATGATCGCCGAGATAATCAAAACAAAGAGAAGAGAGAAGGAGACTGATAACACGAGGGTGATCGATCGATTTTTTGTTCACATTTTTTGTGGAAGCCCTGTCAACACTAACAAAAGTTCATGGAACTTTAGAAAAAAATGTTTCCTAAATACAAGGCGAAGCCGTCTTAGACCAAGTAAACTGGATACTTAAAAAGTATCGACAAGAAACGGAGGTTTGAACTAAGACAACGGAGTTACCTTGGATCAAGAAATAGCGTTTTCTCAATCCAACGCTCCACGTCCCCTTAAAAGAAGAAAGCGTTTACTTAAAAAAAGGAAACATTCCATGCCGTGAAAATATTTCCTAAATTTAAGAAATTATCGTTGGTTTGAAGTGAGTATCCGTCGTATTGATCTAGGTAAACTGTTTACTTAGAAATAGGAAACAGTTGCGTAACTCCCACGTGCATTTACTGGCTTCAAGTTAATGGTTTGTTTAAAATTAGTAAACGGCGTGTTGGACGGGAATGCGCGTTTATTGTATTGAAACCAACTGTTGTCTTAGAATTAGTAAACGGGGACGCCCGGCATGAATGGATGTTGCCTAACTCCCAGGCGTGTTTACTTATTTCTAGCCAATTGTTGTTTTAAATTTAGTAAATAGTCACTGCAGGTATGCACACTGCACCCATATCATATGTATTATTATTGATCAATAATAGCAAAAAATGGTTTAATTTATCGAATTTTTGATGAAAAAAATTTTCAATTGTATATCTGCAAGTATCGAAGACTCGACATGGCAAGTACCGACTTGCAAATTTTGGCCTACCTATCGGGATTTGAACCTGGGACCTACAGTTTACGAACCTAACACCCTACCTACTTAGCCATCGGGGCTTATGTCTACGTCGGCCGAATTTACACTATATAAGTCATTGACTTAGGCTCTCACCATTATTGTGATAGTGAATATGCGTGAGACCTGATGGGTTAAGATTTTTTGAACCCGAAAAGATGAATTTGGAGCAAAAAAGAAATACGCGTGTTACTGTTGTCACTTTTTTTACGTTTATTTTTGTTTCTTTCCCATCTTATATTAATTTTTAATCTCTTTAAAAAGAATTTAAAGCAATGCGCCTTTTTTAAAATTTTCTCTCTTCATTTTTTCTTGAAGAATCGCTGACTTTAAAAAAATAAGAATAAAGAATGAAACTCTTCGAAAATGTTTGTAACACAATAACTTTTTATTTTTGATGACTGAGATTGTTACATTTTTTAAATATTACTAGTTCTATTCAATTCGATTATAATATTCAAGACTATTTGCAAAAGTTAAGTTCTGTAAACACATCCCTGTTTAGACAAGGCCTTCAATTTATAACAAACGAACGAAAAAATTATTAAGGAACAAACATAAATGAGGTTTAATAATTTTAACATCCACCGCTGCGCCGACCGCACTGTATTTGGCGCAATGCGTGAAGTATTCACGCAGTCTTGTAGGCGCTATGCTTTTCCCGCCGACCGCTGCCGACCGCACTGTTTGACGCAATGCTTGAAGTATTCATGCAGTCTTGTAGGCGCTATGCGTTTCATGCCGACCGCCGCGCCGCTTTTCATCTCAGTCCTCGTCACCATTGCTCTCTGCGCCGCTCCGCTCAAGGACAAATTGCGTGTTTTGTTTCTCTCTTAACTCGACTAAATACATGTGTTGTCTCTTGCATCACCGAAAGAAAACAAAATTAGAAATTACTATACTTTTACTCTCAGGAAATGAGAGATTTTGTCGCCTTTTCCCGTTTGTAATGTATGTTCTGAATCCGATTTTTTCCTCTTCTTTTTTGATAATTACATTCAAAAGGATTGCAAAATTTGCCGCTCCCTACATTTTTCCGCCATAGGCCGCGGCCCATATGTGGCCACCCCCTTAATCCGGCCCTATACGGGATGACATCATAACCCGACTTTTCAAAGGACGCTATCTCGGTTAATATTCAACTTAGAAAGTTGCTGTTCGAACATATCGTCTTATTTTTGGCTAATCTGTTAGAATCAAGCATCAAAGCACGATTCTTCGACCAACGCAATGGAGATTTTGCATGTGTGAGGAATTTGCGATTTGACTGTTGATTCTTTGTGTAAAATTTCGCGAGAAACACGATGGTTCCGCTGGTTTTCTCTGAAATCAACTCCCAAGCTCAAAAAAACGCTGTCAAGTTGAGGCAAAAATGGAGGAGATATCCCACACTATCCTGAGAGTCCACCTCTACATCAAGACAAATTCTCCATGCAAAGATAGGGAGCAAATACATTGTCAGGGCTGCCACTTCATTTGGGGACTCTAAAACTGAAAACACGGCAACCCTGCTAATGTATTTGCTCCCTATCTTCGTATGGAGAGTTTGTCTTGATGTGGACGTGGACTCTCAGGATAGCGTGGGATATCCCCTCCATTTTGGCCTCAACTTGAGAGCTTTTTTTGAGCTTGGGAGTTGATTTCAGAGAAAACCAGTGGCACCATCGTGTTTCTCGCGAACTTTTACATGAGAATTAATAGCCAAATCGCAAATTCCTCACACATGCAACATCTCCATTGCCCATGAGGACATCTTTTTGAAATGTATGAGTGTACGAACCTGAGTGGCGGTGATGAGGGCGGCGCCCATGAGGACGGAGAAGGTGGCGAAGCAGATGGTGTAGTTCTTCTCGCGCTCGTTGGGGCCGCAGGGGTGGTCCGGGAAAGAGGTCGAGTGGTCGAGGGCGATGCCGACGAAGAACATGGCCAGGCCCCAGCCGAGGGAGCCGAACATCCGCTGGTGCCCGTAGCGATCCGCGTCCTCGCCCAGCAGCGTGATCACCGCCGAGTCGGCCAGGGTGATCGCCGGCGCCGAGAAGAACTCCCCGATCACCACCAGCAGGAGCAGCAGGAAGAACGCCTTGTTGATGTCCTGCAACCAACGAGTCAAACAGTAACATTATTTTATACACATTTTTACAGGGCAGCCCGAGACAATGGTAACAGTGGAAAAACAAGGGGGGGAAACGGGAAACAAAGCTAAATTCAAGATTGATAAAGACTACATTTTCACCGATTGCAAAGATTATAAACCGGAATGGACCGAGGAATTAGGGGCACGGGCAAGGAACAAACGAAGACAGGAATTCGGGAATGAGTTGATCAAAAATTGCGAAAAACGTTGAAATTGTGTACTTTTTATTCCCGTTTGTGACATCTATGAGCCGGGTTCTCCTGACTATCTCTATAAAGGGACTGTTACTGCCGTGCTAAGGAAGAGCGCCATATGAACATTCGAGAGTTGCCAAATTTCTCTTGATAAAACATGTATTTTTGACATCATTTATGCATATTTTTCCTAAAAATTTTCAGATAAATTAGATTAAATTGCGTACAAAATTGTCTGATTATGTACACAGGTACATTGCTATTTGATAAGAAAATGTTCGTATTAAATCTACCTTGCTCTGTACCTATATCGAGTTACGAGTAGGTGAAATTTCATTTACTTCCACACTTCCACCTATTCCAGATAATCGGTGCTCTCTTGACTCAACTATAACACGGTCATCTCCTGATTGAGATTTCTTCATTATGCTCGAAAATAAATTTGATCGCACGAACAACTTTTGAAAAGCTATTCACTTTGTATGGTGATGGATTTTTCCTGAAACCGTATTCTTTCACATCAGAAAGCCCAGTCCCTAATTATAGCGAATCTAATAATATGGGGTCTGCCCAGGAAAAAGAGGTTCCAAGGAGAAAGCAAGGGAACTCGATCTTCGGTCTTGACGATACACGGACATAAACCATTTTAATGGGTACCATTACGCCCACAATACGCCGAAAGTTTAGTGAAGTTACGTATCCCACTTTATTTTCTCTCCACTAGAATGTTGCCTGATTGTGTGAAAAACAGACAATATTTTACATTCAGTTAAATGGGAGAATGTGCTGAATTTCAGCACAATCTGGCAACAATGCTCCACTATCTGTGTGAGTCTGTGGCTCTTGGGTCATAAAATACATGGGAAGAAAGAATGTTAGTGGTCATCACATGAACTTTTTTAAACATTCTTCAGGAAATTCAGTAGACAGTACTAGATTTTTGACAGTGCCCACCATGCGGCTAAAAAAACGTCATCAGATGCATAATTAACACAGACAGAAATCTGATTGGGAATTGACAGCCAGTTATTATGTTTTTTCTTGTGTTAACTTGTAGGAAGAGAGATATTACCATGCGCAATAAAAAAGAAAAAAAAGGCTTCATACCTCATTGAAAGTTACAATCATCTTAGGAACCTTCATATAAACGTCGTTAAAAACGGACAAAAAAGCCACAGTTACTTCCAATCAAAAGAACGCAGTTAAAATCATTTTCATGAATATTCACGAGGAATTTAATCGACATTTCTCAGAAATCTTTAAATTTTCTCACGCCAAAAAATGATTCAACTCTGATAAAAAAAAAGAAGGAAAAGACCTGCTTTTTTTTGACAGCCGACTGTTCTCAGCGAACGAGAAAAGTTGCCGTTTTAAGGTTTTCATTCACGTAAGTTCCAAAAACAACATCAAAACTATATACGCGGCAATTCTGTCTTGAAAAAAAACTTCCCAGACTTGCGTCTTTCTTCAATCATAGTGTAACATATGCCGGTACCTTTAAACGGAGTCAGCGGAACGCAAGGAATTCGAAAACGCCTTCAATTTTTGTGCATATGCAACACGCTCATCCGCAGAACACGAATAATTGTATTCTTACGTTTACACTATTTGTCAGTGCTTTGGCCTCGAAAACAATGCTGACACGATGGTTTCTCAGACTATGCAGGAAGAACGGCGTATTAGCATTCGTGTGTTGCCAAATTTCTCCCGATAAAATAGTAATTTTGAAGAAAACTTATGAGTAAGTATTTTCCTTTGAAATTTTAGAGATAATTTAGAACAAATCGCGAATGAGTTGGAGGAAAATGATTCATGAGTCTCTCAGTAAAAAAGTCAATAAAATAGTCCTAGATCCACACTTTTTTACGGGAAAAACAAGGTCAAAAAGTCCGAAAATGTCAAATAGAGTCAAAATATTTGAACGCTAATGAGTGCCGGCACCAGTCAGTTTTTGACTCTAATTGCAATTGTTGAACTTTTAAGCCTTGTTTTCTCCGTAAACGCAAAATAGCACGATTTAACCACCTTGTTACATGCAGCTCTGGCAACGTTTCTCATTTTTTTTCATGTCTCCAAGTAAATACGTGTTTTATCAAACGAAATGGTGATAGGGCAAAATGTCCAAAAATAAATAAACTCGCTTAAAAGTCACATGTGAGGGACCCCGATTCAAGTGATTCGATCGGCCGAACGGTCGTTTTAGCGCCCTTAGGAGCTTCCAGAATCACGAATTGCACACCATCCACACAAAAAATCGCGTGAAAGTCACAAGTGAGGGATCGCGGTTCACTTGATTCGATCGGCCGAAGTGTCGTTTTAGCGCCCCTAGGAGCGTCCTGAATCACGAATTGCACACCAACCACACAAAAAATCGCGTAAAAGTCACAAGTGAGGGATCGCGATTCAATCGATTCGATCGGCCGAACCGTCGTTTTAGCGCCCTTAGGAGCCTTCAGAATCACGAAATGCACACCATCCACACAAAAACTCGTGTGAATGTCACATGTGAGGGATCGCGGTTCACTTGATTCGATCGGCCGAACGGTCGTTTTAGCGCCCTTAGGAGCCTCCAGAATCACGAATTGCACAATTGTCCGAAGTGAAAAAATTGCCAATGTGAAACAAGTCTATGAGCAAAAAATGTCCAAAAGTCTGAAATGTCCAGTGGCAGTGAAATGGGCAAAATAAAACACGCCCGAATGTCCGGTTGCGATAAAAATCATAATTTATATTCTCATTTACCTGTTCTTATAAATTCTTCTGTCTGTAGTGTCTATGTAGTTTAACTATACCGAGAATAGTTTAGGTTGTATCACTGCTTCTCCATTATCCCCAAGATGGATATTTCTGTAGAAAGCTTCCAAGCTCACTATTTTGCCAAGTTGTCAAATTATGTGACATTTGGACATTTTTGTTTTTGGTCATAATCCTGCTACTGGACATTACAGATATTTGGACATGTTGTAGATGTGGACTTTTTTGACTTGGTAAAACTTGGCGATAGGAGCTGCGTTTCAAAATGCCATAGGAATTCTTACGGCCGGCTAGAGATGGCGGTAGAAAAGCATATAGCTGGCTGTAGAATGCGGAGAAAATCATACGGCCGGGCTATACGAAGCGATAAAAAATTATGCAGCCGGGCTATAGTTCCTATCGCCGGGCTATACAGTTTATCGCCATCGGCTATAAAAGGCTATAAAAAAATGTGTAGAAATTCATGTGCTTTGGGAATCATTAAGTTTGATACGGAATCACCCTAATATTTACAAAACACATATCATATTTTCCTTCAATACATATTTTTTTCATCAATTAAAATGAGAATAATCCATACAAGATGTGCAAACATTTCAAAATCACACTTCAAAATTCAGTTGAAAAACGCTGACTCCGCGAGATTAAATATTAATGCCTATCACAAAGCGGAGCGGCGACGCACTGGCGTCTACAAACCTAACAGGGATACTTCACGCATTGCGCAACGCGTGAAGTATCCCTGTTAGGTTTGTAGGCGCCAGTGCGCGTTCAGCGCTGGCTGCCCGCCCACCGCGCCGCGCCGCAGCGTACCGCGGCGCTTGAAACAACCATTTCACACCAGAGATATTGCACAGTATCATACGAAATTGAAGAGGCGCTCCGACATATTAGGAATGACAGGCATCTTTCAAAAGTGCGGAGCTTTCCTCGCAAAATAAATCAAGATACTACAGCACAGAAAGAGAGCGGTAGTCCAAAAACTCACTAAGTCCTAGCATCCGTAATTAGTAACATTTACGAGTAGCATACACTTTATCGCCTGGCTGTTGCTTAATCGCCATCGACTATAAAGGGCTATAAGTAATTGTGTTGCCAGCTATAGAAGCTATTGGAAATCTTACAGCTGGCTGTAGGTCTATGGTATTTTGGAGCACAGATTCTACTGCCAATTTATACCGGGCTTTGGACATTTTTGTACTTTGGACTTTTATTTTCGGACATTTTGTCCTATTCCCAACGAAATTTGAGAACGGCGGAAGGGTGATACTTGCTCTTCTCCGGCACAAACATTTTTCATACGCTTAAGTCATTTTTGGTTGACCTAGGCCAAGGCGCGGTAAAGACTCGTGGCGACGGAACATTTTCCGGAAAATTAATACACGAAAACTTATAAATCCGTAAAACTTCGGACTTTTATTTTCGGACATTTTGTCCTATTCCCAACGAAATTTGAGAACGTCGGAAGGTTCATACTTGCTTTTCTCCGGCACGGAAACATTTATCATACGCATAAGTCATTTTTGGTTGACCTAGGCCAAGATGCGGTAAAGACTCGCGGCGACGGAATATTTTCCGGAAAATTAATACACGAAAACTTATAAATCCGTCAAGGTAAGTGGCCATTCTCTCGCCTCCCAAGCTGGAGCGCCACTTGAGAACACAATAGACTGACGTTAAGAGCAAGAATTGAGTTTACTTGGAGCGTAAGCGAAAATCTCTCCCTCAGCCCCCTCCCCCTCTATTTCTCCCCGGCTCTCTTTCTCGTGCAGTTCAGTCTAGCGAGAACACATTCTTTCGCCTTCGTTGTGCTTCCTCTTCCGTGCAGTTTCTAACAAAAGTTTTTATTTTGGTGAATTGCAGTAGAATGGGTACGAGAGGGACATCAGACGTAAGAAAATATCGTTTATCGACCCATTGAGTAGGATCGCGAAATGCTCCCTGTCTGCAGGTTGTTGCCAAAACTGAAAAAAGTCTCCTCGAGATATTATTTTGACTTAATGCGTTGTCTCTTGTCGACAATATTTGGCTCTCTTTCGTTAAAACCGTGCAGATTTAACTCAAAATCAGTTTTTTTGTTATAGAAACGTTGTTTTGCTATCGTTGAGTTTACGTTAAAAACACGTTAACGAAACAACGTTCCTTTGACCAAAAAACACTAGATCTTGTCGACAAGGAACGAGACTTTAAGTTAAAATAGTTTCTCGAAGAAAAGTTTTTTCAGTGAATCTGACGAACTTTTAAAATTCAATTATAGTTTTTAGTATTTATTTTAATACAAAAGAACGCAACTACATTTTAATGGTGCCAAAGTTCTTTTCGCAAATTGTATATTTATTAGGAGAATTTGATCATTTTTTCCTGAGAATTTGCGTTATTTTCCTTCTGATCTCTTGCAAAAATTAGTAAAATTTCTGACAGAAATTGTTCCGGCACATTTTTGTAAAAATATGATTGTTTGAGCCAATTTCGCAACTTTGGAATAGAGTTACATTCCTTGGTGCGGAAAATGAAACGGGTAAATTTAAGAGGCACACATTTTTGCTTCAAGTGATCTCGATACATTCTCCGATCAAATCACAACTTACCACGATCACCCCTAATGGATATGTTGCATGTGTGAGGAATTTGCAATTTGACTGTTGATCCTTATGCAAAAGTTCGCGCGAAACAAGATGGTGCCACTGGTTTTCTCTGAAATCAACTCCCAAGCTCAAAAAAAGCTCTAAAGTTGAAGCCAAAATGGAGGGAATATCCCACGCTATCCTGAGAGTCCACCTCTACATCAAGACAAACTCTCCATGCAAAGATAGGGAGCAAATATATTAGCAGGGTTGCCGTGTTTTCAGTTTTGGAGTCCCCAAATAAAGTGGCAGCCCTGTCAATGTATTTGCTCCCTATCTTTGCATGGAGAGTTTGTCTTGATGTAGAGGTGGACTCTCAGGATAGCGTAGGATATCCCCTTCATTTTGGCCTTATCTTGAGAGCTGTTTTTGAGCTTGGGAGTTGATTTCAGAGGAAACCAGGGGCACCATCGTGCTCCTCGCGAACTTTTACATACATGTAAGAATCTATTGTCAATCGCAAATTCCTCACACATGCAACATCTCCATTGTTCCGGCACATTTTTGTAAGAATATGCTTGTTTGAGCCGATTTGGCAACCTTGGAATAGAGTTACATTCCTTGGTGCGGAAAATGAAACGGGAAAATTTGAGAGGCACACATTTTTGCTTCAAGTAATCGCGATACATTCTCCGATCAAATCGCAACTTATCGCGATCACCCCTAATTGGTTCCATCTACAGGGTTATTCAACAGTCACGCACCACTGGTCTTAACTTCACTTCTAATTGGACGTATTTCTGTCAAACGGAACTATGTGCCTTAAGTCATGAGCCCTGAGACCCATAAGAATACATGCATAACAAGGCTCACGTCATAATGCACATAGTTCCGTTTGACAGAAATACGTTCAATTATGGTATCGATATGCGGTTTAAGACGATTTTCCTCATACCGAGAGGGAACTTTTTTAGGTACTTTCCAGTTTTTGATCCCCTCAGGGGGAGAGGTGCAGGAGATTACTCAAAAATTTCAAATAGCCATTCCCCCTCATGGCCAGTGGTGCGTGACTTTTGGATAACCCTGTATATGATCTTACCTGTGTGCGATAGACGATAGAGCTGAAGAAGGGCGAGACCCAGTTCTTCTGCTCCTCGTGGTTGTAGTTGGAGGCGTAGCTGACGTCGAGCGGGGACTTGCCGGGGGTGAGCCGGGGGCGCGTCCCCCGCTTGGCGCGCACGAGCTGTCGGGAGAAGGGCTCGAGGTCGTGGAGGGCGGCGGCGCCGGGGCCCATGTCGAAGGCCCACGCGGGGGCCTCGCGCTTCATGAGCCGCTGCGGGGTCTCGGGGGCCTCGAGGGTCCAGTCGGTGGCGTTGCGGCGGATGCAGGACGTCGCCGGCGGCTGCATGAAGCCCAGCGGGAGCGTGAAGATGATCCAGCAGGACAGCGAGACCAGCAGCAGCGTGTGTCCCTTCTGCCACCTGCCAACAGAGGAAAAATTCCAGGTTATGGGATTTAAGTATAAGAGAGATAGGCAGAGGTTAACCTTCAGGCTCGTTATTGAAACTGATAGACAACGTTGTCGACAGAGATAAAGACAGAGTTATACACAAGGTTATACACAAAGCTATAGACGAGGGAGACGAAAATTAATCGATTTTATTGGTGAGAACTGGTGGTCGCGAGGGACAAATGAGGTTAGTTGCCAACAGCGGATAAAGTCGAGGTTATGTGATGTAAGTAACGGAGAGATAGGCAAAGATCAACCTCCGGGCTTGTTATTGAAATTGATAGACAAAGCAGTAGACAAAGCTATAGACAGAGCTATACTACCGTGCTAAGGAAAAACGCCGTATGAACATTCGAGAGTTGCCAAATTTTCTCTGGTAAAATGTTTATTTTTGAGGAGAATTATCAATATTTTCTCTTGAAGTTTTCAGATAATATAGGTCTAATTACGAAGAAAATTTTCTGAAAAACTGAACGGAAAATATTCACAAATTTTCTTGAAAATTCTTATTTGATCCATGGAAATTTGGCGACTAAGGAAGGTTCATATACGGCGTTTTTTCGTGGCACGGCAGTATAGGAAGAACTTTAGACAAGGCTATACACAGAGATATAGAAAAAAGAGACAAAAATTGATCGATTTTATTGGTGGAAGCTGGTGGTTGCAAGGGACAAACGAGGTTAGTTGCCAACAGCGGATTAAGTCGCGAGGCTATATGGGATGTAAGTGATGGATGAATAGGCAGAGATCAACCTTCTGCGGGCTGATTATTGAAATTGATAGTCAAGGCATTAGACAAAGAAGACATGGAAGTATGGAGCTATCCTATTGGTTGAGATGGGTGGTTCCTATAGACTAAGGAAGAAAATGATGGACTAACTTTCGGGTCCCTCGTGAGTTACCGTCACTTTGTCTATTACCCACCTCCTTTGTCCATTGCAACCATCCGCTTCCACCAATGGGATCTCTCCATGTCTCTCTTGTCTTATATGCCTATAGCTTTGTTAGATAAAATTGAAAGATAAAGCTATAGACAAAGGAGACAAAGGGAAAATGGGATGCTCTTGTTGGTTGAAACGGGTGGTTGTTATAATAGACTATGAAGGGAGAATGACGGCCTTACCGTTGGGCCTGTCGTGTGTTGTTAATTTGTCTATTACTTACTCCCTTTGTCCAATGCAATCACCCGTATCCACCAATAGGATCGCTCTATTTTCTCTATGTCTCCTTTGTCTAACGCTTTCTTTATCAATTTCAATAATAAACCCGCAAAATCTTTTCGAATTGTTTTGATGAGCAAGTTGACATCGAAAGGGAGGAACTCAACTTTTTACGCATCCTCCGTTCCCTTGAAAAGTATTTACGGCTCAAAAGACCCTTTAGTCTTTAAGCTGGTCACAAAGGAGATGGGGAATTTACAAAAGGAGTAATATGATAAGATTGAAGTAGAACAATTTTTATCGGTCTTGTTCTGAAACCGTACTTTGCGTAACACCTCGTGCCGCTTGTCCCCAGAGGCTTTTCTAGACTGCCCGTGCTAAAGGAAAAACGCCGTATGAACATTCGAGAGTTGTCAAATGTCCCTTGATAGAACGTGTATTTTAGACGCAGTTGAAGCATATTTTTTCTTGACATTTTCACATATTTTAGATTAAATTGCGCGTACAAAATCGTCTGAAATTTTTGAGGGAAAGTATTTACAATTTTTCTAGTAAATTCGGTTTTTATCGAAGGAAATTCGGCAACGTCTGAAGGCTCATACGGCGTTCTTCTTTAGCACGACAGGATACGGATCACTTAGGAATTCTTTAAACTTGACAAAGGATGAATATAAACGAAATTCCCAGTTTTTCCTTTGTCGACCGTTCGCATCTTAAACCCCGATTCAATGGGCCTGTTGCAAACTTTTGCTAGAGCAAAAATAAGAGTTGTTTCTTATAGATAATGCCTCAAAAATCACGATGAGCGCATCGGCAAAGTCTGAAATGCACTCATAACTTCACAGTGTGCGTAAGAAATTTGCGGTTTTTTGAGCTTCCCGCTTCAAAAGCGATACTACGGCACAGGTGAACATTTTGTAAAAGGAGTCGTTCCATCGTCGGCAATACTCATCATGGCCGACGCCAATCCGCCAAAACACGTGTGATGGGACGAGATAATACCTGAACTGGATTAGACCAGATAACAATCGGCGTGTTTTAACGTTCATGTTTTCCACGCCCGAATTGATTGACCTTGAACTCTCCTTGAATCACGCGCGGAACTGCGCGCAAGCGTCGGCCATGATGAATATCGCCGACGATGGAGCGACTCCTCTAACAAAATGTTCACCTGTGCCGTAGTATCGTTTTTGAAGCGGGAAGCTTAAAAAAACGCAAATTTCTTACGCAGATTGTGAAGTTATGAGTGCATTTCAGACTTTGCCGATGCGCTCATCGTGATTTTTGAGGCATTATCTATAAGAAAAAACTCTTATTTTTGCTCTAGCAAAAGTTTGCAACAGGCCCATTCTCATAAATTGAGCATAGGGAACAAATAATTTGAGGGTGAGGCTCTCGAAATTCCCTACTGATGATCTTTTCATTTCATGATGAGTTAGCTGCGTTTGTAATTGATAAAACGCAGTGATATAAGGGAAATGTATAAATTCAACCATGGAATCCGGATGAGAAAAACATACAGAGATGACCTTTTCTCCAAATTTTCCCCCAAAAAAGTTGTTCTTTACTCGCCTCTGAAAAAGAGTTTCGGCCTCTGGAAAATCAACTTGGACATTTGCGTAGTTTGATAGTTTCGACCATTCTTGCGAAAGCAAAGGAAAATGGAGACCTTGTAGCACGGTATGTATTGTAACTTGTTCTATAGTAATTTTTTTGAGTTTGAAAGTTAAGAAGCGCTGATATGCGTGTCGCGCCGACCGCAGTATTTGGCGCAATGCATGAAGTATTCTTATAGTCTTGCAGGCGCTAATATGCGTTCATTACCGGCTGCACTGTGTTTGCCGCATCATTCGAACTCGCGTTAGAATATTCGCAGCATCGAATAATGGGGCTTAAAAGACCCATGCCGTGTTGTGCCCTATGAACATTTTTGTACGTACAATAATCCATTAAATGCCCTAAATTATCTGAGCTCCGGGATTTTTCGTAAACATTTGTAACATTTGGGAACGGTAAAAACAATTGAGAGTGAGTGGATTCTTCATTTTTTTCTCTTTCTTTAAATGACAAAAAAAAAAACTATATCGATTACATATTCTAGAGACTGTTGAAATTTGGAAATGGAAAGGTAGGAAAAATAGAGAGTGAGCTGACTTTTTTATTGTTTTTTTTTCAATTTTTTTAAATCCTTGACTTAAATGACTTTAATTGACATTAATGACTTATCCTTATGACTTGTTTTATTTTTTTTTATTTTTACGAGTCACTTACAACATCTGTTTTCGTAAATACGGCCTTACATGTAACAATGGCGGATGTGAAAAATTACATTTTCGAAACACGCTTAAAAAACTGTTTGGTTCTCACGAAAATTTAATATGTTTGGCTCTGGCATAATGTACAGATCTTCGAAGATCACATCTCAAATATTTTCTCAAAATTTTCTCGATGCCAAAACAGTTTTTTGAATGTGTTTCGAAAAGGTCATTCTTCACATCCGCCATTGTTACATATGAGTCCTCAAATGTTCTGTCACGCGCCACCGAGGGAAAACTTTAACTTTCCTTGCAAATCGTCAGGAAAATTGCCGTCGCAATCAACCTTTTGAGGATTTCGCAGGATTCGACGGATCATCCTCTCGGAGCCTTTACTGTGCGTAAAATAAATCCTTTAAGCCACACAAACCGGTCCACGGTCGTCCGCGTGGTCCTGACTCAAGCTTAAGCCCATCGCGGAGGCGTCAAAGGGGAAAAACTGCGAGCTCATGAATGAAAAGAGTAAATTTTCCCCTCCACCCAGCGCCTCTCGACGCCGAGGGTGAAAACCGAAGACGTAAGCTTCAAAGCGTTTGTCTCAATTGACCCGTAACCTAATTTCCCCGCGCCGCCTCCACTCGTGGAGCCCGTGTTCCCGTCTCGTTTTCCGAGCTTTATCTTGTGCTTTCATTCTGCAGTCGACGGCTCCAACTTCGGCCTCCGCTCCCCGAGGTTGCCAGGATGCGTAAAAAAGCTGGAAATTATTCTGCCGTGCTAAGGAAGAACGCCGTATGAGCCTTCAGACGTTGCCAAAGCGCAGATATGCGTGTCGCGCCGACCGCACTATTTGGCGCAATGCATGAAGTATTCTTTCAGTCTTGCAGGCGCTAATATGCGTTCATTGCCGGCTGCACCGTGTTTGCCGCATCATTCGAACTCGCGTTAAAATATTCGCAGCATCGAATAGTGGGGCTTAAAAGGCCCATATCGTGTTGTGCCCTATGAGCATTTCTACGTTGCCTAGTTTCTCTCGATAAAATATTTGTTCAGAAAAAAGTTAGGGAAGTTCACGACAATCTTCACTTTTTTAGATTGAATGGGCCATTAAACAAAGTACAAATTTAAGCACTCTTATATATGATTCTTCAACAGAATTTCACGTAGAACTTGATTCGCGTGACAAAAACTTCTGAAATCAACTCTTAGCTAAGATATTGCCGTTTTTAATTCACATTAATTACGGGAGATTTGAATTGCCCGGTCACAAGAAACGCAATACTCTACATGAGTGAAATCGCGCCTCACAAGAATTTTGGCAGGCTTCTGAGTTGAGCATCTTTCCTTTCCCACCCTTTATTGTTCAAAGTGTAAATAATGAACTCTAGCGGATCCAAAAGCGTCAAGATTGAGGCTGCCACACTTTTGTATCACACAGACTACCACGGTAACGTTTATTGTTATTGACGTTAACATTATTAACGTTGTGCGAGTTGACTTATGTAGACCATTGCGTTTTCATGAGCGGGATGTTTGAATTCACGCGTCAAGAAACATCTATTATGATGGGTAGGGGTTCATTTTAGTAATTTTCGTCGCGAAAATCGTGTTTTACGTGAAATTTTGGTTAAGAAACATCTCCCTCCTGTGTATGTCGGCCTCCTGCGGTGTAGTGGTTGTAATGCTGGCCAAGAGGTCCCGGGTTCAATTCCCGGCCAGGTGACCTGAGATTCATGGTCTCGGGCAATGGTCACCATGGGATGGATGGGGTAGTTAGCGTGGGATTAGCCAGTGGGCTATGTGAAATTGGTTAAAAAAAAAAAAAAAAACTTTGTACATTGTCTAGTGATCTATTCTGCCATGCTTAGGAAGAACGCCGTATGAGCCTTCAGACGTTGCCAAGTGTCCTCCAATAATAACTGAATTTACAGGGAAAATTGTGAATATTTTTTCCCAAAATTTTCCGACAATTTTGTACGAAATTTAATCTAAAATATCTGAAAATTTCAAAGAAACAAGTACATGAATGCCGCCAAAAATACACGTTTTATCAAGGGAAATTTGGCAACTCTCGAATGTTCATACGGCGGTCTTCCTTAGCACGGCAGTATTAGAGTCCCTTTATACTGACAATGAGAGTACAGACAACGCGAATCAATTTCTAATTGATTCCCATGTTTTAGGCCTTTATAGTGTCACAAACGGGAATAAAGATTACTTTCACCAATTGCAAAGATTATAAATTGGAATGGACCGGGTCATTCCGGGTACGGCAAGGAACAAATGGAATGAGAGAGGGAATGAGATAAGAATTCGGGAATGGGTTGATCGAAGATTACAAAAAACGTCCAATTGGTGTAATCTTCATTCCCGCTTGTGACATCTGTAAGCCGCGTTGTCTCGACTCTCTCTGAAAAGGGACTTTAGAAATTATAGCGTTGTGATAAAGGTCAAAATGTGCTGAATTTCTAGCAAAACCTGGCAACGATACTGCTGCAGACTGATTGAGCGCGCTGGGAGAATCAAATTCGCTGCATGATCGTCCTTCTCAAAGTAGCATTTAATAACGGAAAATTCGCGATATTTTTAAATTAAGTTGCAATTTTTTGCGATAAACTCGCTAGGATCATCAACATTTGAGCGATTGTCCACCATCTTGCCGCAATTTTATCTCTATAAACTCACGCTCGATAAAATCGAAATTTTACATCAATTTATCAAGATTTTATTTTCAATAATATTGCAATGCCTCGCCGTCGATAATATCGTAATTTCATCGCAAATTTATGTGACGAAATTGCAATTTATCGCAACTCAAAGTCTTAGAGGTCACCCTTTTTCTCCCCCCCCCCCCAAAAAAAAAATGCCTGTAGGCTAAACTTATATAAAAACTGTAAAAGTTTCAAAAAAGCAGGTTATTGCAATTCATTTAAAATTTTTCCAGAAAAAAGTTCTCGGAACGATAGTCGTCAACAATCATTTCTAATTCCTAAAATGTTTGCTATTTTCAACAAACACCAACAAAATAATTTTTTCCCTAGAGTTTTTGTAGATCATATTGTGAAGCTCAAGTGTTTCTTCAAAGTGCACTGGCTGGGTCGTCAGAAAATAACAAGCCTCGGGTCAGTTTGACTCATGACAGTCATCAAAGCGTTAAGCGCCTGGCCGTTGCTCACTTCGAAAGCTCCCTCCAATTTTCGGTGATAATATCAACTCTAGCTACCTAGAACAATTAACACCGTAACTACATTACCGTGCTAAGAAAAAACGCCGTATGAGCATTCGAGAGTTGCCAAATTTCCTTCGATAAAATGTTTATTTTTTTAAAGAAAGTTATAGGTACCTAATTTTCCTTGAAATTTTCAGGAACTCTAGGTGGCATTGCGAATAAGAATATCTGGAAAATTTGAAAGAAGAACATTCTCTAGTTTACCCGCGGAAATATGTGTTTTATCAAAGGGAATTTGGCAACGCCTAAAGGTTCATACGGCGTTATTCCATTGCACGGTAGTAAAGTTTGTCTATCGCCTTCGATAGGTTGGATTTTCTTCACTGAAGAGAATGCCCGCGTAAACACGCCTATCATCGTTATCTGTAAAATCAATCTCCCATTTACTGTTCTCCTGTCTCCTTCTTGACTGTTCACCTACTTTTTAAACGGATTCATAATTACTCCATGTACACCATGTAGGTAAGTTCCCTCTTTACTTGTAAAAGGATTTGCATTGCCAATGCATATAGAGTGTGTTTGATCTATAAGAAAATTTACTTAATATGCGTGGGCGGAGCTGAGGATGATTTGTGGGGAGAAATTAAAAACCCCACATCAATAGATTGATACTCCGAGGAGGGCCTAAATAACTCCACCAGTTCCAAAGCGTTTGAAAAAGGGGGTCATGGGGCCTTCCTGGGACCATTTTGAAAAATTGATTTGTCTTGAGGGTAATTTTGAGCTGTTCTTGCCCTGGTAAAAATTGACGATAGGAGCTGCGTTTCAAAATACCATAGGAGTTCTCATAGCCGACTAAAGAAGGCTATTGAAAATCATATAGCTGGCTGTAGAAAGCGGAGCAAATCATATAGCCAGGCTATACGAAGCTATAAGAAAGTATACAGTCGGGCTATAGTTCCTATCGCTGGGATTTACACTTTATCGCCATTGGCTATAAAAGGCTATAAGAAATTGTGTAGAAATTCGTGTGCATTGGAAATCATCAAGTTTGATACGGAACTACCTTAATATTTACAAAACACACATTATATTTTCCTTTAAAACATATTTTTTTTCATCAAATAAAATGAGAATAATCCACACAGAGTGTGCAAACATTTCGAAATCATGAGTTGAAAAAAGCTGACTCCGCGAGATTAAATATTAGAGCCTAACACAAAGCGGAGCGGCGACGCACTGGCGCCTACAAACCTAACAGAGATACCTCACGCATTGCGCAATGCGTGAAGTATCCCTGTTAGGTTTGAAGGCGCCAATGCGCGTTCAGCGCTGGCTGCCCGCCCGCCGCGCCGCGCCGCAGCGTACCGCGGCGCTTGAAGCAACTATTTCACACCAGAGGTATTGCACAGTATCATAAGAAATTGAAGGCGCTCCAACATATTAAGAATGACAGGCATCCTTCAAAAGTACGGAGCTTTCCTCGCAGAATAAACCAAGATACTACGGCACATAAAGAGAGCGGTAGTCCAAAAACTAACTAAGTCCTAGTATCCGTATTTAGTAACGTTTAGCATAAACTTTATCGTCTGGCTGTTGCTTAATCGCCATTGGCTATAAAAAGCTATAAGAAAATATACAGCCGGCTTTAGGTCTATGGTATTTTGGAACACAGATTCTACTGCCAATTTTTACCAGGGTATCGAAACGTCATCAAACATACAATTTCAAAAATGAAAGAGTCGTCACGCACTTACTCTGCAAAATTCCTCACACTTTCCGAGGGATTTTTAACTTTTCAGGAGGAGGCCAAGCAGATAGTGAGTGTACATCCAATCAAGGACCAAAGACGAAAAAATGAAGAAAAAACACGCTGTTACACTACGCGGGGCTGCTGGTGAGCTTCTAAAATCATTCAGGATAATGGAAGCAATTATGAGAGTATTAACAAAAGCGCATTATTTATATTGCCACGTAAGTCCTGAGAGCATGAACCCGTGTAGCCAAAGTATCTCACGCAAATACGGGTTATACCGTTCATTTTGCTTAATTGAGACTTGGCACACGAATGATGCAAAAAAAGGCTTCGTTCTTTGTCGTTGGCATGGGCACTAAAACCACCACATTTTTATAGGCTATATTCATAAGGGCTCGTAACAATATGTTGCGATTTTTTTGCTCAATGCTTTGGAGTTCATGCTCCAATTATTGTAAGATCAAATTGCTCAATTTTGCGACGGAAAAAACTATTAATCAAATAAGTTGCACTTTTGTGGGCAATTTTCTATAGTAAACTAGAGTGTTCCCTCTTTTTTTCAATTCAACAGAAATATCTATCCTAGTCGAAGCAACCTATAACAGAATTGACTAATTTAAATACATTTTAATGACTAGAATAACGCATCTCGCGTGTTGCACTCAATTACAAGTTGTTTCTTAATTGTTCATTCATTGTTTCTAATTAGAAGGCCTTTCGCTTAATGACGTCAAATTGTTACAAATAGTGATCCTAATATGACGTGGCACTAAGACAAGCAATAAAAGAAAACAGTAAAGATATCACTCGACAAAAGTCAACACAAGTGAGCGTTTTCAAGAAGAAATTATCTATCTAGCGTCGTAGCTCCCCATAAAAATCTATTAGACTAAAAAAGTTAAAACAAAATCAAACATAAGCTAATCTAGATCATATTTTCAAAACATTAATAATTGATTTTAGTTAAGTAAAAAATCTCAAAAAGTAAACGCGTACTTTCTGAAGCCCTATGCGCTGATTCTCTTCAATTAAAGTTTTGTTGGATTAGCTCCGCTTCGCTCATACAAAGGTAAATATTTTATCGGGAATAATTTGGCAACATTCGAATGTTCATACGCCGTTCTGTCTTAGAACAGCAGGGGAAACCCATCGCATTGGCATGGTGTCAAAAGCTGAAGCACGGACATAAAGTAAGTGTAAACGCAGGATGCAACAATTCGTGGTCTGTGAATGTGCGTGTTGCGGCACAAAAATTGAAGGCGATTTCAAATTCTTCGCGTTCACAGTGGACCAGCGATCAGCGCGCTCCGTGTTAAGTTACAGGCAATAACGTCTGAGTATGAAAAAAAAACGGGATAGCTGCTGATCTCATTAAATTAACTAACTAGTTAACTATTTATGGGCTTTTATTTCCTTTTTTCTTCTTTTTCTATTAGTAGATTTTCAAACCGAAGCGGTCATCCAGGAATATTAAAACATTTAACTTTTTTTTTAAATTTTCTGTTTTAGCGTGTATTCTTAAGAGTTCGCTCTCTCCAACCAAGAGAGGCGACGCATAATGTCAAAGTTCGTTTGAATTTTTCATTTCGCTTTTGAGACATGGCATTAATTAATGACCAAAACGCCAGTTCGTAACGGTCTCGACATTTCGGCCAGGGATTTGATGGCGCTGTTCTTTTCACGAATACTGCAGCGCGCTGAAATCCAGCGAATAAGGAGTTCAATATTTTTTTCTGAAATATTTCTTAATTCATTAGTTTTCATCCGACACCACACTGAATTGTTTTTGCAGTTCGACAATGTGAATGACTTCATTTAAAAAAGAGGGTATCTTCATTGACCGAAAAAAGTTTGATATTGAGCCTACGTGTTGTTAGAATATCAATTATGAATTGAAAAACGTCAGAATTTCACGTTACACGCCATAGACACGTTAGACATTTTTAAACTCAACTCGTAGATGTGAGCAGACTAGTGTTTTCTATGTTCGACAATATTGAAAGTCCCCGGCTGCTAAAAACCAGGATCTATATTTGTACCAAATTAACCACTAAACTAATTTTAGTATGCTATTTGTAATTTAGACCGATTTTTTTTACTGTCCAATCAGCTCTTTGGTCAAAAACATCGACCCGACTGGAAGAAAATTGAAATTTCAAAAATCAAAATCTTTGCTGCGTTTTGAAGTGAGTGGAATGTATTATACATCCATAGAAACGACAAATCCTTAAGGATTCAGTCGAGATAATATTTTTGCCGAAAAATTGATTGCAGAAAAATACATTGTTTCGATATTCTTCGGTTTTCTCTATAAGAAATGAAACCGTGGTCGTCGGATGTCTGATTTGCTGAAGAAAAAACGGGCAAATCTGGTGTTCACTTATTTTCCCCACACGAAAAGAAGAGGTAGGAGTTTGTCCCAACTGTGACATTTCCAACTAATTGGACCGCATTTTGCAATAAGGAACCACTATTTCTGGCTCATTTTAGAAACAACATATATGCCATTGGTTTCCCTATGCAGAAAGGTGCTTTTATGGAAGAGCCAGAGATAGTGCGGTTCCTTATTGCAAAATGTAATCCAATTGTGGTAGGTAGTACCACTAGTACCCCAATAAATTAGCTTACTAATTCAACAAAATGGGGTAACACCTACCACAATTTTAGGGGATAGCCCCTGATACTTTTTTCCTTGTATTCAATGCGGACTCTTATTTTCTCCTGCGGGCCGATTGTTGAAATTGATAGACAAAGCGACTGACAAAGATGTAATAGGGAGTATGAAGCGATCCTTTTGGTTGAAATGAGTGGTTATTATAGACTAAGGGGGTAAATGGGTTGCCGTTAGTTAGGCTATTACCTACCTCCTATGTCCATTGGAGCCACCCACTTCTACCCATAGGATCCCTCCAGATCCTTTTTGACTCCTTTTTCTATAGTTTTGTCAATCCACTTCAATTAATGATCGGCCCGTAGATGGTGCTTATCAGATTTCAAGACGAATTGGATTGCGTTGAGCAGAGAGCACCTGAGTCACATTAGCCACTGCCAGATTTCATCGAACAATTTATTTTCTGGAAGGAGAATGGTAGTGCGGACTCTTTTTAATATGCCAGGGAATTTGCCTTGCGTTACCAAAAAGAATAAGAAAAAAACTCTTGTCCATTGCAACCACCTGCTTCGACCTATAGGATCCCTCCATATTCCTTTTGCCTTCTTTGTCTAAAGCTTTGTCTATCAATTTCAACAATCAGCCTGCAACCACCCACTTCCACCTATAGGATCCCTTCATATCCTTTTTGCCTTCTGTGTCTATAGGTTTGTCTATACATGTCAACAATCAGCCCGCAAGGGCTTATAAGGAAAAGAGGAGACTGACCTGTCAGCAAGGCTGCCCCAGAAAGGGGCGGCGAGGAACTCGACGAACGGGCGAGAGCCAATGAGGAGGCCGCACTGGCCGGGGTTCATGCCCATCTGCTTGAAGTAGACGCCCATGAGCGGGAAGAGGGAGCCGAAGGCGGAGTAGAAGAAGAAGTAGAAGGTCTTGACGGTGAGGAGCTCCTGGTCGACGGTGCCGAAGAGGAGCTCGATGATGTCGGACTTGCCGCGGATCTTGTGCGTGGCCTCCTTGGGCTGCGGGTAGGCCGAGGGGTCGACCTCGCCCAGGGCCTCCGGGTCCACTTTCGGCCGGATCCCCGGCCCGGCCCCCTGCCCCGGGGGGTACATCGGCATCGACTGCGGCTCCTCCTGGTCCCGGTAGTAATCCATGCTGCAGCTTCAACTAACCCGCCGGCACGCTATACCTGTCCCACCTGCACACAGAAAGATGCATTACGATCAGTATGGAATACATGTATATAGGTAGAGTCCCTTTATACCCAGAGTTAAGACAACTCACTTTTGGTTGGGCCAGGGTTGGGCTGAAAGTGGCCTAAAAAAAAATCCAATTCTGATTGGTTCTCGCTCATGGAGGCCGAAACGAGTGCACCAAGATGGCGGTACCCCGAATGGGAACAAGAATAATGAAAATATTACCTAATTGTGGTTTATCAAGAGTAAATTGTTATTTCCGTAGGTCCAAAATGAAAATAGATTAAGAAATTATTCACAAACCAATCTCATTTTCTTTTTAATTGATCACTTTGTTGATGTTGTTGTTTTTGTGTGACAGACATCGCAGGATTCCTGATCCTTATCCCTCAATATCGTTCGTTTGGGTGCGATCGTTTCGGCTTCCATGGCCAGCCAAGGCCGGCTGCCAGTCAGCTGATAATCGAGTTGTCTTAACTCTGGGTATAAAGGGACTCTACCTTAATAGGGAGAGTATGGACATGTCGGTACGGCAAGGCCTGGATAGACGATCAAATTCCGAACTAATTCCGATCAAAGTAGACATGCTGATGACTGATGGTCACCATCTACCATCAAATTTTGACGGGCCGCACTTATTTGTTCAAAGTAAGATCAGGATGGAGTGCCACCATTCATCATTTCCTGCCACAGGAAACATTACTGCCAAGTTTTCATTTTAAAATGAAGCAAATTAATGAGTTTAAAACTGATGACTCCCGACAGTTTGATGCTGTTTTGATCGGAATTGGTTCGGGAATTTGATCGTCTATCCAGGGCTTATGTCTTATTTGGTATTATCATGTTCAGAGAATGGCGGGAGACAGGTTGCCTAACAGGGTCCTTGATTGGGTTCTTCCTGGGAGAAGGCGCAGAGGGCGCCCAATGAGAGGTTGGAGAGAAGGGGTTGAGACAGAAATGTTAAGTAGCTCGATGCCCAAAGGGTTGTGACTTGACAGGTGGCAGTGGAGGTTAAGCGTCGTAGAGCGCCAGGATCCCTGGTAAAAATTGGCAGTAGAATCTGTGTTCCAAAATACCATCGACCTAATGCCGGCTGTAAGATTTCCAATAGCTTCTATAGCCGGCTACACAATTTCTTATAGCCTCTTATAGTCGATGGAGACTAAGCAACTCACAGCCAGGCGATAAAGTGTATGCTAAACGTCACTAGTTACGGATGCTGGGACTTAGTGGGTTTTTGGACCGCTGCTCTCTTTTTCGGCCGTAGTATCTTGATTTATTTTGCGAGGCAAGCTCCGTACTTTTGATTGATGCCTGCCATTCCTAATATATTAGAGCGCCCTCAGTTTCGTATGATATTGTGCAATACCTCTGGTGTGAAATAGTTGCTTCAAGCGCCGTGGCACGCTGCGGTGCGGCAGGCGGGCAGCCAGCGCGAAACGCGCATTGGCGCCTACAAACCTAACAGGGATACTTCACGCGTTGCGCAATGCGTGAAGTATCCCTGTTAGGTTTGTAGGCGCCAGTGCGTCGCCGCTCCGCTTTGTGTTAGGCTCTAATATTTAATCTGGCGGAGTCAGCGTTTTTCAACTCATGATTTTGAAATGTTTGCACTCTGTATGGACTATTCTCATTTTAATTGATGAAAAAAAAGTATGTTTTAAAGGAAAATATAATGTGAGTTTTGTAAATATTACTTAAGGTAGTTCCGTATCAAACTTAATGATTTCCAAAGTACACGAATTTCTACACAATTTCTTATAGCCTTTTATAATCGATGGCGAAAAAGCAACAGCCAGGCGATAAAGTGTAAAGCCCGGCGACAGGAACTATAGCCCGGCTGCATAATTTTTTATAGCTTCGTATGATTTTCTCCGCATTCTACAGCCAGCTATATGATTTTCTGTGGCCTTCTTCAGCTGGCTGTAAGAATTCCTATGGTATTTTGAAACGCAGCTCTTATCGTCAATTTTTACCAGGGATGTGCTATGAAGCGACATCTATACTATAAGCTCCCGGAGAAGCCAATACGACGAAAAAAAGGTGGTTTCGATCATGTCGTCGCTTGGCTGACAAAGGAGCGTAACTACACATTGAGATGAGCCCGGGAAATCATTGAGTTAAATGGACGACAGGGCTCGTCGCGAAATGCAGTTACGCCTTTGTGTCACTTTGGAAAAAAAAACACATTGGATCTAGAGTCCAGACACTTAAAAACATCGACAAGAAAAAAAAACTCTTGATTCAATCAGATTTAAGCTTAAATCAAGAACCAAGCCTCTTAATTTGAGCGGATTTCCTTTTGATTTAAGCTTAAATCTGCTTGAATCAAGAGTCCTTTTTCTTGTCAATTTTTTCAAGAGTCTGGACTCTAGATCCAATGTGTTTTTTTCTAGTGCAGGAGGGCGACGATGTGTACAGAGAGACACCGGCTAAAATGCAGGATAAGGACCTAGATTGTATGTCCCCCGATAAGACGCAAAGAGTGCCTAATGAAAGGGTCGAGGGATGAGACTTTGCTCATAGCTTTGCTTAAGTGCAGGACTCTTAGGCCAGGGTCCGTGGTTTGAAAGGAATTAGTGGTGGCTAAGGGTCGTAGAGCGCTAGAAAGCGTCGTGAAAGTAACGTGATATAACTAAAACACATAACACAAAATCCACCAAGATGCCCAAGTCGTATGCTGAGCATTAAGGGAGGTGCCGTTTAGAGAGCCCTGGGTGTAAAATATGCACGATCATGCAATCTGCGGTGCTCAAGAGTGGTCGAGACATTTCGTCATTTCTCCCGCAAAAGAACGTAACTACATTTCAATGTTGCCAAATTGTCCCTCGCAAATTGCACTTTTAACCGTAGATTTTTGGGCATTTCCAACTGAAAATTTCCTCAAGTTTTTATCTGATCTCATGCAAAAATCAGACAAAGGACAAAAATTGCATGGGTATATCCTTGTGAAAAATTGAATGGGGCTGTTGCATGCACCTGGAATTGCTTGATAAAAAGGCGTAATCTACGTGTATTTTAGGGAGTTTCCGAGCTTAAAACGGCTCGAAACAGCTTTTTTCACTGACAAAAATGGGCTTAAAGTTGTGGTGATGAGAAGAACGTTTCTCATTGCCTTTTTTCTTATGACGTCATAAAAGTTGACAACCCATGGTTTCAACCCCCGTGAATCTCATGTATCATGACCGCTGAACGACCGGAATACACATAAACAGGTGGAGAAAGGATCACGGCGTTCAATGATCCTTGTGACGTCACAAAATATGTTGGCGCGATATTTTTTCCGTTTGAAACGGAGTTGAACTTTCGACAACTTCGGAAGTCCTTTTCCCACCTAAAATTTTATTAAATGAAAAAAAGGTAAAATACGTGTTCTCCTCATTTTGTATGTACCTCGCGAAAATGAATTTAAAAAAATGTACCACAGCTCCATTATCAGAGTCAATTTTGAAACCTTGGAATTGAGTTACGTTCCTTCGTCCAGGGAACGACGATTTTTTAAAAAACGAGGAAATATTTGTTTGAAGCGCGCTGACGAGGAAGCATCTTGTGATGAATGGAATCGGTGCAATAACAAGAAGGAATGAAGAACTGAACACGTAGGGTTTAGGCATGAATGAAAGACTGTATTGAACACCAAGAATAACTAGACAATACTCATACAATACACTGAATCAAAGCTAGATCATAACTATATGTGAGCCTGCTACATGACGGCCATGATGAGAACAAAACACCCGACTCGGTGGACTACGAACATCAACATTCCTCTCAGGAATTGGTGAATGCTGGACATGACACATCTGAAAAATGCCGACGATTTGGCGACCGGTCAGGTCATCCGTGAGGCATTTCGAACGTGAGAGAATTTTTCAGTGGCCTAGTGAGGAGCGAAAAGAGATAGAACTGAAGCCATGACGCTGATAAATTCCGGGAATGGCAGAATATTTTGAAAGATGAGCTAGGAAGGAAACTAATGTTGCACGATTTGGTACTTCGTCCGACCGCGTGCCTCCCTTTGGTATACGCATATCGATCAGTGGCGTTGCGTGCTTTGCGATATATCGATTGATCGGCCGTTTAACCCCATGTTAAAGTATCGATAAACAAAGTGTTCGCAGAGAACGCCTTAATAATCGATTATTTACCACAGCTGCAAATGGGGAAATATCGATAGATCGCAAAGCGCGCCATGTCACTGATATCGGTGGCTGAAGTGCAAAACCACGTATCTTCATTGCGGTGTTTCAATAACTCCGCTCTTATTTTATTTTACTTTTTTGAAGAAAATGAGCCAACTTTATAGCTTGAGATTCAAACAGGATAGTTTGCTGATAGAGAAGAAAAATCATGAAAGTTTTCAAGAAATTCCGTTGACTAGTTTTTCAACGTAAAAGTGAAGTATCACAGGAAGTCTGGAACGTTACAAACGGAGTTACATGGTTCCGCACTCAGCCATCGATTTTGAGGGTTATCTATCGGAATAAACGTGAAGATGTAAGATCTTAATGTGACGGAGGCTCCTATCGAGAAAAAAATCCAGAATCAGAACATCAGAGAAAGATTTATAAATGTATAAAATTTACTCTCGTAAATTTGTACGATACATTTCGGAACTGGCGGACAATTTCGAGCCTCTTTTGAGTACCAGATCAGAATTTATACTCATAAATTGTTTTGAGGATGATGAGTTATATCTGGTTCAAAGTGTGAGCAGAAAATTTGATGAGAATGTGAACGAGCCTGATTAAATTTCATCACTTTGGTGTGCCTATCTTCGGTGCCAGTATAGCAATAGGTAATTCTAAACTCTTGAGGTTTTAATCTGCATACTTCAAAAGTATAAGGAAGCGAGTTCAACAAGTTGTTCCTTACGCATGCTTCAATAGAATATTAGTGTAGCTTTAAAAATTAAATGTTTTGCACATTAAATATAATAAAAACTTGAACAATAAGTTGGGATTAAATTTTGTCTACTACTGCTAGAATTCAAAGCTTGATCCGTCATCCTCTATTTTCGCTGATAGCTCATTTAGAAATTACGGATGCATATGCTGCGGAAAGAAGTTTTATCAAGTCCTGACAAGTAAGACACACACACAAGAAACTCAGTTCGCCTTCAATTCAGTGGTTATGCAAATCAGGCTACCTGGGCGTTAAAATAGTTGCATCATAGAGTATTATGCTTTCTCGCGAGCAAAGTTCAAACAAGAAGAGGATTACAGAGAGAGCGCGCAGTGGTGTGGACCTTGTTTTTTCTCATATATTATCAAATTCAACACGCACATCCATGTTTTTAGGAATATATCTCGATGAATTTAGTGTTTCCTTCGCACAAACAACATTGAAAGATAGATTTTTGTTACTCATATGGCTATATTTTACAAACGTGCTTTATCGTAAAAATGTTTTCCCTCTTTTCTGAACTTTCTCGACGAGTTGTGAGTAAAGCACTGGAGACAGAACTGTTTCATTTTTCTATCTGTATCAATTCAAAATGGATCAGAAGCGATAATTTTGATACATAGGTACCTAAACTCGCAGTATATCCTCATACTTTATCATCACTCAGTAGTGAAAATAAGTTCCAAGCTGCTGAATCCTTCTTGAACAACAAGAAGGGTATTAATAGTTCCTTGACCTATACGTCACTTTTTTCAGGGAGGCCCCATACGGTTTAAATAATGACTTCGGCAGATTTAAGTAGAGCCTTTAACATGATAACTAAGCGAAAATTTTCCCAAACTTAGAATCTACTTCAAATGTAAAACATATACAGACAGATCCTTACGAGGGATTGTAGTGATTTACAAGTACGAAAAAATGAACTATTCAAAAAGAAAAAAATCCATGGTTTTGACAAACTTTTAGGTAACTACGAATCTACCTCAAATTGCAAAATATAAATAGTGTATTGCAATTTTGTGATTTTTGAAGTTGCAAATCATTGCAATCCATCCCAGGAATCCAATATTAAAAGTTATATCGATAAATTTGGCTTGAGGCTCATGAAAGTTGTCCATATTATGATCATAAATTTTCTACCCCCCTTTAATGACTATGTAAACCACCCAAGTAGCACAGATTGCGAAATCAAGTGCAATTACATAGTTGTCTATGTTGCCTATCTTCTGTTAAAATATACACATCCTCATGAACTGCATGGCAATCGAATTGAAATAAATTTCGATTTTTCATTGCATTGCAAGTTGCCCATCTTTCTCACGCATGGTACTCATCTTTGATTGTTTAAATCGGCATTTATTGACCAGAATAATGTGAAAATATTGAAATTCTTTGTTACAGATTGCAATTTTATTGCATTAAATCGCAACTCTCGCAATATTCTCATTAGACTGTTCCACTTGGGCACATCGACGATAAAGCTCCCAATCCACGTATCTCAGATTGCGACGTTGCAGACTTCCTGTCACACGTCATTTTTTAAATGGAGAATTAAACAGAGGAAGAATGAAAAACGTCCATGATTCCTCTTCTCGTGAGGAAAAACCTGAAAAACTTCAATGAATGATGTCGATTTGATCTGATTAAAAAGACGTAACAAGAGTGGAGATTTTGAAACACCGCAAACGAGATACGAGGTTTAGGATTTTCCCCTTCGATAAAGGGCCTCCCTAAGGAAAGGGGTTGTTGAAAGAGCGACTATGAATACAACCCTTGAACAAATATGGACATATCCCCCCAATGTTTATGAACCCGTGGTTACTCACCTTCTAGATTGGCCCAGCTCCTGACATCCTAGGTTATAAGCACAACAAATCGCAACTTCTTCGCAATATTTTCATTGAACTGTTCTATTTGGGCATATCGATGATAAAACTCCCAACCCACGTATCTCAGATTGCGACGTTGCAGACTTCCTGTCACACATCATTCTTTAAATGGAGAACTAAACAGAGGAAGAATGAAAAACGTCCATGATTCTTCTTCTCGTGCGAAAAAACCTGACAAATTTCAATGAATGATGTTGATTTGATTTCCTTAAAAAAACGGAGATTTTGAAACACTGCAAACGAGATACGAGGTTTAGGATTTTCCCCCTCGATAAAGGGCCTCCCTAAGGAAAGGGGTTGTTGAAAGAGCGTCTATGAATACAACCCCTGAACAAATATGGACATAGCCCCCCAATGTTTATGAGCCCGTGGTTACTCACCTTCTAGATTGGCCCAGCTCCTGACATCCTAGGTTATAAGCACAATCGACTCCTTGAATTTCCACGGGTGCACGGCACTCGCGACGTTTCCTAGCTGGGCCTCGGGGATTTCCGCGATTCCATGTTCAGTTTCGGTGGTTTTTAGGCCAGTTGGCGCGAGCACTGATAGCACATCGACCGAAACCGTCGCGGGACTGAGGGGGCGGGGGGTGGCGCGCTCCCCTTCACGGCACGAATCGACCACCTTCCGCGCGCCCACCCGCGCAACCCCGCGCAGGCGCCCGCCGCCGCGACGCTGGCGCCATCTCGTTGGCGTCGCCGCGCCCGTGGGTTCACTCGCACTCACGTGATGACACAATAGGGATGATCGAATATTTAGATAATCGAATATTCGATATTCGAATTATCGGCACCGAGATAATCGCATCACATTCGAATATTCGATTCCGAAGTATTCGCAATCGCAAGATTCGAATTCTCAAATAATCGCAATAATCGCATTCGAAAAGTTTCGAATATTCGAATGATCGCATTCGAATTAGACATTCGTCCATCCTAATGACACAAGTGTCGAATCGAGAGTCGATCATCGACTATATCGATTGTGTCGATTCAAATTGTAGACGAAATATTTCGGGTGCTCCTGACGGCTACTACGGATGGGCGGCAAAATTTCGTGAAATTTAAAACGGACCTGTTGCAAACTTCCGCTGTGTCCGCTGTGTGCCACTTTCCGCAAGTGGCAGTGATCGCGATCAATAGCGATTTTATCGGTTGGTTATCGGGATTATATCGGTGGCAATATATCGAGATATTATCGCATTAAAAATCGCGATATATGGCTATTAAATCGCTACAAATCTCAATTTTTGGATCGATAAAATCGTGATCAATTTTCGTCGATAAAATCGAGATTAAATTGCCATTTATCGCGATTGTTATGTTGATAATATCGCGATAAATTGCCGGGCGATAAAAGCGCGATTTTATCGCGATAAGATCGAAGATAATCGCTTAGATGTTGATGATCCTAGCAATTTTTTCGTCGATAAAATCGCAATATAAAGCGATTTTTCCGTTTAGAAATGTTACCCAAGTAACATTTTTCAACGAGAAAATTGGGATAAATTGCAATTTTTTCGGCGATAAAATCGCCAGGATCATCAACATCTGAGCAATTATCCTCGATCTGATCGCGATAAAATTGCGCTTTTATCGCCCGACAATCTATCGCGATATTTTCCGATTAAAAATGTCGATAAATGACGATTTAATCTTGATTTTACTGACGAAAATTGATCACGATTGTTTCGAACCAAAAATTGCGATGTGAAGTGATTTGATCGCCATAAATCGCAATTTTTAATGAGATAATATCTCGATATATTGCCACCGATATAATCGCGATAACCAACCGATAAAATCGCTATTTATCGCGATCACTGCTACTTGAGTAACGGCTACTACAGATGGGCCATGGGCGGCAATATTAATAATAGAAAAATTGTGCAGTATGCAACAACATAGAAATATATAGTCGCTTACCTTCAACTTAGCAGGCAAGGTACACTACAGTTAGCCATTGTGGTTAGCCACTTTATAGGCACATCGGGAAAGTCTGAAATACGCTCCTAATTTCACAATCTGCGTAAGAAATATGCGTTGTTTGAAGCTTCCCGCTTCAAAAACGATACTACGTCACTGGTACACATTTCGTAACAGGATTCGTTCCATCCAAACATTGCGCATCAGGATGCTATGCAACATTCAACATGGCTGACGCTTCCGCGCGCAAATCCTGAAGAAGCACCATGGTCCTTATCAACGCATGGAAAGTCTACATATAATCATGGCGGTTGGTAGCTCCTCATATCGTCACGTGTATTTTGGCGGGTTGGCGTTGACCACGTTGAATATTGCGTGGAATCCTGGTGCGCAGAGGTTGGATGGAAGAATTCCTCTTACGAATTGCTCACCTATGCTGTACTATCGTCTTTGAAGCGGGCAGTTTAAAAAACCGTATACTTTTTTACGCAGACCTTGAAGTTAGGAGTGTATTTCAGACTTTCCCGATGCGCTCCTCGTGATTTTTGAACAATTTCCTGTACGAAAGAACCCTCCTTTTTGCTCTAGTTGAAGTTTGCAACCGACTATCACCTCAGCGCACATCGCTCTAAACGAATGAAATGAATCGCCTTCAAATGCGGAGATAGGCAACTTGTCCTACAGGAGGAGACGATGACGGAAAATCGCATGCCAGCTTGCCTACCAGCTTCCTCCTAGGACGAGACACTCTGGCTGATAGGTTACTTCATAAATTTTTAATTTTATTTTTAAGAAGATCCATTTTTTGCTATGACCTTAGAACACATTTAAAACCATGAAATGAACGCGATCATGTTCGGAAAAAGATCAAAAGCCACAACTGGTTTTGCTTCATCGCACACGGAGAAAAAAACTTCGTGCAAGGGACCCGAAGTTTAGGTCATATAGATCTCTGAAGTTTTCGGATTGAACATCTGAACACTTTAGGTCTAGCTGTCGAGGTTCGGATCACACATCTGAAACTTTAGTTCTTACATCTGAAGTACTTCAGATGTAAGAACCGAAGTTTTTCGGATGGGAAAACCGAAGTACTTCAGATGTAAGAACTGAAGTTTCAGATGTGTGATCCAAACCTCAGCAGCTGGACCTAAAGTGTTCAGATGCTCAATACGAAAACTTCAAAGATCCATATGACCTAACTTCGGGTCTCACGCACGACGTTTTTTTCTCCGTGCAATGGAGGAATATTTGTTTAAAGGAAAATTTTTAATTTTTTCATCTGATTATTTAAAGTATTCATTTCTCCTCTGTGAATTCATAGCCTTTGAAATCAACGCGATCAATTAGAAGAATACCAAAAACTGTATTTATTTATATATACAGGGTGCGGCAAAAGTCCCGGGACGGCTGTTTATTTTTTAAAACGGCTACACGTAGAAAAACGAATTTTGGGGGATGTTCTTGGGTCAAAGTAAGCTACTTTTTGGCACTCCCCAAAATTTGTTTGGGGGCCCCCCTAGGGGAGGGCGGGGGGCACCTTTTTTTTTTCAAATGGCAACCCCCCCTTTGTGGTACCTCATTGGAAAGATAATAAAAAAAGAAAATTTTTGGCGCAAACCGCAGGTCAAAATGTTCATTTTTGACAAAATGGCGGCCGGTCAAAGTTCAAAATGGCGGAAATTTGGCATCTCCGTTGTTTATTGACGGATTGGTGTGAAACTCGGAATCCTAGGGTTTTTCGAGATGAGAAAAACGATTCTGGTATTGGTTTTCCAGAAAAGTCAGTCCTTTTCAAAATGGCGGCGGTCAAAATGGCGGCCTCGAGCGGGAAGTGGATATATAGGTTGCATATCGTTGGATTTGCATGAAACTTGGTATCTGGGGCTATTTTGGCACGAGAAGAACGAATCTTTCATTGGATATCTGAAATTTTGACAAATTCCAAAATGGCGGCGGAAAAATTGCGGGAAATCAGTTTTACGGCTCTTTACCGATGGATTTGCATGAAATTATTTGATATTTTAAGAATCTAATGAAAGATTCCTTTTTAACGAGCCAAAAACCGCCAGGATATCGAATTTCATGAAAATCATCGGTAAAGAGCCGTAAAACTGATTTCCCGCAATTTTTCCGCCGCCATTTTGGAATTTGTCAAAATTTCAGATATCCAATGAAAGATTCGTTCTTCTCGTGCCAAAATAGCCCCAGATACCAAGTTTCATGCAAATCCAACGATATGCAACCTATATATCCACTTCCCGCTCGAGGCCGCCATTTTGACCGCCGCCATTTTGAAAAGGACTGACTTTTCTGGAAAACCAATACCAGAATCGTTTTTCTCATCTCGAAAAACCCTAGGATTCCGAGTTTCACACCAATCCGTCAATAAACAACGGAGATGCCAAATTTCCGCCATTTTGAACTTTGACCGGCCGCCATTTTGTCAAAAATGAACATTTTGACCTGCGGTTTGCGCCAAAAATTTTCTTTTTTTATTATCTTTCCAATGAGGTGCCACAAAGGGGGGGTTGCCATTTGAAAAAAAAAAGGTGCCCCCCGCCCTCCCCTAGGGGGGCCCCCAAACAAATTTTGGGGAGTGCCAAAAAGTAGCTTACTTTGACCCAAGAACATCCCCCAAAATTCGTTTTTCTACGTGTAGCCGTTTAAAAAATAAACAGCCGTCCCGGGACTTTTGCCGCACCCTGTATAAAGTCGCTTTACAACGCACTCTGGCGTTCTACGACACCCAAACGCCACATATGCCTGTCTTCCCAGAGGTTATCGGGCAACTGACAACGCAACATCTCTTCGTCAACGCCCTGCCGCCAACCCTTTACGGGACGTCCTCCGTAAAAACTGTATTTCTACCTCAAAATCTTCGCAATCATCGATTGACCCTCTAATATAAGCTAAAACATACACGGGCGGCATCCTCCACCGTTGCAACCTTGCAAAAATTACCACTGGCAATGGATCTACTTCCTATGCTTATGTTTCAAATTCTGAAATATGGATTACATTTTGCAAAGAGGATCCAAGAGCATTCCAATGTTGCTAGGATTGTGCAACTTATATTCTTGGCAATGAATTTACTGGATGCTGCATGGAATCATGCAAAAAATCAAATTTACAAAGGTAATTTTTGTCTTGAATTTAATGTCCATTGAGAGTAAAGATAAAACTTGTTGAAATGATTGGTTTATAATTCCCAGGTGAGAAAAGTTGCACGATCTCCGCAACATTGGAATGTTCTTGATTCCCTTTTGCAAAATGCACTCCAAATACGAATCATCACAAATAGTCATACAGAGAAAAAATTATGCTTCCGTTTCACGAAAAAAAAAAATGGATTGCTGATTTAACAACTAACTTGTTAAAAAATATGTCCGACATGTTTCAAGTGTACATTTTGCAATAGTGGAGAGCTAATTCAACTACGGAGGTAGTTAGTTTTGATTTTTTTTTTTATTGTAAAATGGATTGCATTTTGCAAAAAGGAACCACTAGCATTGCAGTGATGCTAAGATTGTGCAACTTCATCTTTTGCGGAATTGCGGAAATCGTGAAAAAATTTGAAATTTAGATGGTAATTTTTGTCTTAAATTTACAGTTTTTAGCGGGTAAAATAGAAACTATTAATGGATAATCGAGTTTTTCCTCCAAGACAAGAGAAGTTGCACAATCTTAGCAGCATTGCAATGCATAGTGGTTCCTTTTTGCAAAATGCAATCCAAATATACATTAAAACATGTCGGACACTTTTTTTAACTACAAAATTGTTAAATCAGCAATTTCATTTTTTCCGTGTTGGAGTCATAATTACGTAAAAAATATCTTGAATTCGACTTATAGAGCATGTACACTTCTTATGTCACAGAGATAAGAAAGTTTTCTTTATACATAGCTAGTTTTATTTTCCGTTTTATTTTTAATTAGTCTGAGACCCATGCGGCGTCCTGTATCCTCTTATTGATGGGCAATTGATGAGAACGCAGACAGGTCAAGGTTAGGTGAGCTTACTTACTTCAAACTGGAACAGATATTTCTTGTTTATATTCGTTACAACATTCGTAGCACCCACGTTCACGTGCGAGAAACTTTCTATTCTAGCAGATGGGAAGTGCGAGTCGCGTAGTTATCTACTAAATTTTATGTGAACAGTGCTTACAGAAAGTAGTTTTTTTGAAGTTTTTTTTTTACAATCTCGGTAGTTCACTTTTTAAAGCAGTGGTAATCTTTAACAACGAGCGTAAATATGTTGTTCAGCTTTTCCACTACTGGAGGAATAGTTTTAAGCTTTCTATGTTCCGTCTCGTACTGTAATCCGGTTGAAGTGACGACTAGCAAAGGGATAATTGTTGGATCTGATCACCTTCGAAGTCGGCACGGCAAAGTTATTTACAGTTTTACGGGCATTCCTTACGCAAAACCACCTGTTGGCAAGCTCAGATTCAAGGTAGGTGAGCGATAACCGAACAATCACCAGATATTTTGATAGTATCACGAGTTGTAGATTGTTGCATGTTGGTCGCCCTATCGATTCGAGCTAGCAAAGTCTGAAGATCCGCGTTTGGAGGATTAAAATGGACTTTTTCTTTATCCCTAAAAAGTAAAATCACTAACATTAAACTCGGACACTGCTGTCGAAGTTTACAAGGTAAATGAATAATGGTGAATTCGAACGACTATAATGGGAAATTAAATACATTTTTCCTCAATGTTGTCCTTCGAAAACTCAGTTTTTCGGTGGAACGCTTAAGAGTTTAAAACAGATTTATTTTATCCCCCCCCCCCCCCCCCCACCAAAAACACCCGATAAAATCGGCTGGTGGAAAGCGAAGTAATTGAATACTGCTGAATTCAAACTATTCAAAAGGAAAATTAAATAAATTTTTTTTCTTTCAAAAATTGTTCTTCAAAAACTCAGTTTTTTACTAATACGCCTATAAACGCAAAATTTCTATCGCAGTCTTCCATAGAAATTTTAATTTTCTTTCGAGAAGCTGCTCAATATAAAACTTAAATTCTCCATGATTTTTCGTATTCGATAGCAGAAGAAGATTTGGTTCAAAATTTAAAGTCGTAAATTTGGATTGTTTCTCATGGAAGAGATGAAATAAGAACGGAAATTTTGAAACACCGCAATGGAGATACGTGGTTTCGCACTTCAGTCGGTGCGATACGGACGTCCATCAAGTTTAAATAGTTGCATCAAGTCCCCGTCGCCGCCGACCAACGCGTCTGTCGATCGAATCAACTACAGGTAGTATGAGCACTTGAGCAGGGAGTCAAAACGCCTTCACTTTTTTGAACGCAATACGGACATCCGTCGAGGTTGTATAGTTGTATCAAGGCGCCGTAGCAAACGCGTCCCATTGTTTATCGTTACAGACGAATATAAGTTGAGAGAGGAATGTCATAATGCCTTCAATTTTTTGCCTGGATTCCTTGAAACTGTGAATCTGATTTTTGGAATGTTTTTCTTTCGAAGTAAGACAGCCATTTATCCCCCTTTTAATCACGTTAGGTTGGCCGGACATGTATGCTTTATTTTTCAGAAAAGAACGGAAAAGCCTAAAAATTAAATAAATTAGTAGAATTTTATTCTGCATTGAAAAATATTATTTTTTTATTTATTTTCTTTTGATGAGAGGCGTACGTATGATTTGACTTGATCCCCTTTGGCTCGAGACGAGACGTAGACGATCTTGTAAGACGAGATCAAGCAATCTCCTCAGACACCCCCCCCCCCCCCCAATGGCTTGCACCGCGCTTGAAAGGCGCCTAGAGAGGTAACGACGATATTTGAGGAGATGAAAAATTTGCAGGTGTCTGAAATTTGCTAAATTTCGTGTCTAAGTGGAAACTACTGAGTGAACTGAACACGAGGATACCCTTGGTTCATGAATTGAACAATTATTGGAGGAGATATGACAAAATTATCTAACCTGCTAAAATACGTGTGTTTAAATGGGAAATGCCAACAGATGACGTCACTAGGCGGTGCATTTTCTCAGTTTTAAACCTATTTTTTATACTATTTCCCTTATTAGAAAAACATTTAAAAAAATACTGTGAAAGTAGCTCTTTAAGCACTTTTAGACGAAGCAATAAAAAATTTGCATGCAAGTTCTCCATTGCAACGAAACTGATTTTGACGTATTCTTTTTTTCAAATAGGGAGCAGAGCCAGTGGAGCCATGGCAAGGGCCGCTCAATGCGACGGGGAAGTGTCCTTCATGTGCCTGGGTCAAGCGCCCCAGTGCGCTGGGCCAACTCCAGATCGTCGGCCAGGAGGATTGTCTCAGGCTTAACGTGTATTCCCCTTCAGTAGGTGTTACTCCCCTCATGTTGTCATTCCAAGAAGGAGCCCAATATCTGTACAGAATTTTCGATTTTGGGATTGTTTAAGGAAATCGCAGCATGTTTTTAAGTGAAGACTCTGCCAAATTCATATCAAAATTGCTGAAAATTCATACTTAATTAACGAGAAACAAATGAACACTCGTTTTACCCTATGTGAAGAAATCTAGCTGTTGCACACGGTTAATGAACCGTGACGCTACCCAAGTTGCCTAGGTCGCAATAAGAAGCAATTATTACCTAAATAATGAAAATATTGCAATTCAACTGAGTGTTGAGTATGTTGCCTAACTCCTCTTTGAAGGGGCCCCATTTATTGAAACTTATTGCAATAACATTGAATTGAGTTGTTATTTTTCATTGCGCAATGCACAATGAAATCACATCTTTCTTACACGTGGAACTCATTTTGTTGATTGTTCAAAATCGACATAAATCGACTAAATGATGTAAAAATATTGCAATTTGATGGTTAAAAAATTACAATAGTATTGAAATCAAATTGCAATTTAATAAGTTTTGTTTTCGAGGGATATGCATAGGCACAGCGTAAGTCCATACCTTTCTCCGGAAAAACGACGCACGGGCTTTTTTTAGGTGTGTCGTATTAGGTGGTTTTAAATTTCCAAGGAAACGCCCAGATCTGTAGTGACGTTTGGACCCTGCAAAATTTCTTCCGATAAAAAGTTCATTTTTGAGGGGAGGTATAAGTATTTTTCTCTGAGAGCAGAAAATATTCCTAAAGTTTCCTTGAAAACTCGCAGATTGTTGAGAGAAATTTGACAATATCTCGAGGCTCATAACTGGCCGTGCTAAGGAAAAACGACGTATGAGCATCCGAGAGTTGCCGAATTTCCGCTCTTAAAATATTCATTTTTGAGATAAATATAGAATATCTCGTACTTGAAATTCTCTAATATTTTAGATCACATTGCAAAGAAAATTCTCTGGAAAATTTGACGGAAAAGTTTCGCGAGTTTTCCTGAAAATGCGTATTTTACCAAAATAAACTTGGCAACGCGCGAAGGTTCATACGGCGTTCTTCCTTCGCAAGGCGGAAGTGCGCTTCAAAGGAAGGAGAAAGTCGCGCAAACTTAGCGGCGGTCTACACGGTTTAATAGAAAGGTCCTCAAAAGTGACTTTAGATAACCTCTTTAGCTTGTTTGAGAGTTATGAGCCCTTACTGTGCCACGACTTACGGTTTCAAAGCTCTGAAATCGTTTACTTCTTTAATCGTATTTTTAATTAATATGGCCTTTGTTTCGGTATAGCTCGCTCCGGGAACCCGGTTACCTGTTATGCTGTACATTCATGGTGGATCCTATAGGTTCTTCTTTACGATGGCTGGACCTGAGTTTCTGGAAAATGTTGTGCTCGTCGATATAACCTACAGACTCGGAGTTTTGGGTGCGTAACCCCAAGAGGTTTTTTTTTATATATTTTTTATGTAATGTATGCAATTTATGCAAACCATTCATGCAAACATCATACCTATAAAAACCATTTCCAACATTTGATGATGTAAGTATTAGTTATAGATAGTTACGATAGTAACGACATTCAGCAACTAGGCTTTTTACTTCGGAGACCAGGAAATTGCCATAAATTAAAACAAATTAAGTAAAAAAAAAAATTTAAAAAAGGAACAATGAGATGCAATATGTGCACGTATGAACGAGAAAGAACACTTACAAAATGGCCCGAAACTTGTGTAAGAACGAGAAAAAACACTTAACAAAAGCCCGAAACTGTGTGTAACAAGGTGGACTCGGATTGTAATTTTTCGAATTTCTCGGCTTTGATTTCCCCACGAAATGGTGTGGACTATGGAACGCCGTTCGTACGAAAAACTATTTTCAGGGGGGAGGAAGTGATTTCTCTTGGGGAAGAGCAAGTGGACCCAGCACCATATCTCCACCTTGTGTAGTATGTAAAAGTCGCTTTTACTGCGCACTGGAGCGCTCTGCGACACCTACCCGCCACAGGAATCTGTCACGGTAGAGATCCTTCGGAAGCTGGAAACTCTCCATCTCTTGACGGAAACCCTGCAATAAAACTGTTTAAATAATGATGATAATATCACTGAAAAAATTGATATGCTGTTTTAGCACCTAGATGTCAGAAATGTGTCTGGTGATCCTAAGATACTACCTTGACTGCCCACGCAGTTGACTTTGCATTCATAGGATGTAAAATTAACTGCGAAGGCAGTATAAAGGCAGTGTCTTACGATCACCAGACACATTTTTGACATCCGAAGTGCTAAAATAACATATTATTTTTTTCAGTGACGTTTTGTGATTACCGATTGTAAAATTCCTCCTGGTTTTAAAGTTTTACACGATGTGATTTTCCTGGTCATAACAGAATATATAATTCTCTAGGTTTTGCAACAACCGGCGATGGGGTCATTCCCGGGAACCTTGGACTCAAGGACCAAGTGCTGGCCCTACAATGGGTTCGCGACAACATAGCATATTTCGGAGGAGATCCGGACTCAGTCACCGTTTTCGGGAACAGTGCAGGAGGCGCAAGCACTCACCTCCTACTCCTCTCTCCTCGAGCAAAAGGTTTCATGATTCAATTTGTGTTATACTGACTTCAAATTCTCGTCATTCTTATATACAGAGTAGGCACCCTTGGTTTCTCCCACTTTGATTTCATCCGAGTTTCATGTTGAGTCACGCCGCAATCACACGCTGATTTAGCAGCTGAATAGGGAAGTCACCAGTCATCGCCCAACGGCTGAAATTTAGCAAATTCGAGTTATTTTCATCCAGATGTGTATCAAATCTACTCGAATAGTTCACACAAATTCAAAATTGGTCCGATGGTTGCTGAGAATTGTTGCTGAATTTTGCGCGTCACGCGCAAAATTCAGGCATCGGGCCGATGACTTCCACATTCAACCCACATTCAGCGCGTGTGATTGTGGCATCACTGGTGAAAATCTGTGTCTTTCTGACAAAAGAAAGCACGGTGAAAAAACCAAGGGTGTCACTACCTTGGTGGATGACGTCAGAAATCGGGTTTCTCAAAGCGCGGTTAATATTGAACATAGAGAGTTGCTGATTGGACTGATCTACAAGCGCCAAGTATCAAAAAATTCCGTGATCAGCGCAACTGACCCATTTATTCAAACAAATAAAATCAATGGGACGTACTTATGCTAAAAGGAACTATGTACATAGGGTTTACGTGCAACATAGTTCCTTTTAGCATAAATATGTCCAATTGATAAATCAATTACACGCCTGATCAACAACTCTGCCGTGCTAAGGGAAAACGCCTTATGAACATTCAAGAGTTGCCAAATTTCCTTCACTGAAATGTTTATTTTTGAAGACATTTCTGAATATTTTTCCCTGAAATTTTCAGGAACTTTGGGTAAAATTGTGAACAAAATTTTCTGAAAAATGGAAGGGAAAATATCCATAAGTTTACCAGGAAAGTCGTGTTTTAGCAAAGGAAATTTGGCAACGCCTGAAGGTTCATGCGGCGTTTCCCCTTGGCACGGCAGAGCTAATTTTTAAGATTACCACTCGTTTCCAATGGAGATGTTGCATGTGTGAGGAATTTGCGATTGGACTGTTGATTCTTATGTAAAAGTTCGCGAGAAACACGATGGTCCCACTGGTTTTCTCTGATATCAACTCCCAAGCTCAAAAAAAGATCTAGGTTGAGGCCAAAATGGAGGGGATATCCCACGCTATCCTGAGAGTCCACCTCTACATCAAAACTCTCCATGCAAAGATAGAGAGCAAATACATTGGCAGGGTTGCCGTGATTTCAGTTTAAGAGTCCCCAAATAAGGTGGCAGCCCTGTCAATGTATTTGCTCCCTATCTTTGCATGGAGAGTTTGTCTTGATGCGGAGGTGGACTCTCAGTATAGCGTGGGATATCCCCTCCATTTTGGCCTCAACTTGAGAGCTTTTTTTGAGCTTGGGAGTTGATTTCAGAGAAAACCAATGGCCATCGTGTTTCTCGCGAACTTTTACATCAGAATCAATAGTCAAATCGCAAATTCCTCACACATGCAACATCTCCATTGCACGCCATATCAACAACAACTATTCTTTAAGACGACCCCTCGTCTCCAATTCCAGGTCTCCTTCATCGCGGGATTTCCATGAGCGGGACTGCGGCTTGTCCTTGGGCCATGATACCCCGACAGTTGGCGATAGACAGGACGAAAGCTTTCTCTGTCCTGTGCGGATGTCCCCCTGAGCCCTCGAAAGAATTACTCGAATGTTTGCAGGAAGTTCCCATTCGAAGTATCGTAGAGATGCTCCAAAAGTTCCGTGTGAGTTGCGTTCCAAAGGCGTGGCGAGCTTTGCGATAAATCGATTGATCTGCCATTTAAACACATTGAAAAGTATCGATGGATAGGATGTTTGCATTGAACACCTTCATAATCGATTCTTTACCAAGTTTCAAAGGGAGAAATATCGATAAACGATCGCTCACGCCTCGCCACTGTTGCGTTCAATATTTGTCGATCGATTCACGATTGTCGATCGGTCAGATGAATGTCGATCAGTTCAAGTTTTTATTTATCGTTTTTCGACAATTTTTCGATCGAATCACATCGATCGTTTCATGTTTTTACTGTTCGATCGATTCATGTCGATCGAATCCATATCCTCCGCTTTGTTGAATACATACCCTACGCTTTGAAAGGGTTCATTGATCAAATTAATTTCATTTTGCAATTAGGAACAACAATTTCCAGCTTCGTTTAGGAACAACGTATGCATATCGATAATTTCCTTATGCATATAAGCGTTTTTACAGGTGAGCCAGAAATTTTAGTTCCGAATAGCAAAATAATGTCCAAATGATCACGCCATTACATCGCTGAGCAATAAGGGATCCTACGCGTAAAAGTCGTTTAACTTGCATGCTTCTATTAAGAATTATTTTTAAAAATATGTAAATGAAGAGAGGAAAATTAGCTGGGTTTAATCATTTGAAATGACAATAATTCCAACGAACTGTACAAAAACTTCAAAATCGTAAGTTGAAAACTGCTGACGCCGCAAGTTTGAATGATCGCGTCAAACACAGAGCGGCCGGCGCGAGGCTGGCGCAGAACGCGTAGTAGCGCCTTATAAGACCGCAGGATACTTCATGCATTGCACGTACAGCACGGGTCCGCGCGGCGCCTGGTAGCGCCTTACAAGTCAGCAGGATGCTTCATGCATTGCGCGTATATCACGGTGCGCGCTCAGGTCGTAGAAAAGCCGTATTTTCTCGGTGTCGAACCTATTCCGGTACACATCATTTCCGGACAGTGCACACCGCGAGCTTGCAATCCTAGGATCACAGGATTGTTAAGAATTTGCAATCCATATTATGTCTTGTTATGATTTACAAGTGGAAATTGTTCAAGTTGGAATGCTGTAACCTTCTATAGTCCGGAAAACGTCGAACTTGGCTGGTAACTTCCAAGGACAGAGAGTGAACATTTTCTTTTTCACAAACCAGGAAAAATTTCCAGGGAGATAAACTGGACCGCGTTAAACAGAAAGGAACCAAGCCACATCAGCTATGGCCAAATTTAATTGGGCAATTTAATTTTTTACATGGAAACGGTTGTGCGGATTTTCGTGAAAATTTCAGTAATAAATTTTTTGTATCGTACTAACAAAAATTCCTTAAAGTTTTTAAAGGGATCCGCACAAATGGATTGCATTTTGCAAAAAGGAACCACTAGCATTGCAATGTTGCTAAGATTGTGCAACTTCTTTTGTCTTGGAGGAAAAACCCGATTATCCATTAATAGTTTCTATTTTACTCGCTAAAAACTGTAAATTTAAGACAAAAATTACCATCTAAATTTCATAGTTTTTCACGATTTCCGCAATTTTATTGCAAAAGATGAAGTTTCACAATCTTAGCATCATTGCAATGCTAGTGGTTCCTTTTTGCAAAATGCAATCCAAATGTTCTCGTGTAAAAAATTAAATTGCCCTTTGGCAAAAGCTGATGTGGCTTGATCCCTTTCTGTCAAACGCCGTCCAATCCTTGGTATCACATTCACACAAAAATGAACTCTGGCAATCTACCTGGCAATCGAACCTGGGGGGGGATTCCACTGCGGCACCGCGATGGGCCGGTCTGTCGGCGATTTCCCGGGCCGCTTCGAGGAGCCAGTCGGCCTCTGCTCATACGCTTTTTACCTCGCACGGCAGAATCGTGATCTACATTTCTTAGTGCTGTGCATGCCCTTGCATTGGGCTTTGTAGCGTGTAGTAGCCAGAAAGGCCACTAAATTGATTGAATTTAACCCTCTGTTATTTACACGCATATTTCAGGATGAGTATTATTTACCACTGACGGAATTTGCACCCATCATTGAAGAAGAGAGCGCTAACAATGCATTTTTGACGAGAGACCCTGATGAGATTGAATCCGAGATCCCCTGGATGACTGGTATTAATTCTGCGGATCACTTGAGTTACCCATACAGTAAGTTGTCATTTTCTTCGAGATAGGAAAAAAATTGAAAGATGTTACGATCGCGAATAAATGGGTGAAATATATGACATTTAGAGGGAAAAAGTAAGCTAATTAATCGTGTACACTTATTTTCTAAATCCTCTATTCACCACACTTTTTAATTTTGTAAGGAGCATGGGTGTGCAGCTAATAAGTAAATATAAATAAAGTAAGTGAAACTAGTTAGGTTAATTTAATACATTTAATTCGTCCAATTTCGTTTCAAAAAAGCGATGATGATGTCGGCGGCAAATTCCTCTTAGTAAATGGAGGGACAGAGTTTACATCAATATACCAATAATACAATAGGAATATTTCACGTTCTGTTTCATAACTTGTTACTTCAAAAAGCGCTCATATCCTGGCACAATACTTTTTCTGTTTCATGAAAATTCTATAGAGGAATTTCTATTGCATGTGCGGAGGAATGGACTCAACATGGGAGAGCAACTCGACATTTTCCTCTCTAAATGGCTCTCTTATGGCTTCAATGTTTCGAAGAAAGCTATCCCCTCAGTTATAAATAAAATAAAAGCATTTTACTTCGGAAACGAATCGATTGCCGACGAGCAAAAACTTTTAAAATTGGACGAGGTGAGTGAATTGGTATAGTCATTTACGGTACGAATATTATGCAAAAAAGAAAACAGATGAAAATACAATGGGTCATTGAACCATGTAGTAATATTTATTTATATCCTGAAATATATACATAGATTTTCCCAGATGACCCGTATTTAGAGCTAAATTGACTGGACCATCTGTTGCATGCAAAAGATACAGTCAAATAAATATACACTTTACGGGTAAAGTTGCACAAAAATCACATTGGGCAAATGAAAAAAATCTGAAATCCACTCCTTGCTTCAATCTGCGTGTTTTTGGCGCGTATACGTAGTATACCGCCTTTGCGATCGTTTCGAACCCTGCTCGATACAATAACCGAGTCCCTTAGTTCCTTACCGAAAAGTGACTACCGCGAACTTCTGAGATTTTCCAAAGCGTGTAAAAAGTTTATTTATCCATCAATAATTATGATTTAAAGTTGTTTCTCATTCTGGGGCTCTCTAGTTTATGTGCAGTGAATACCAAGAGTCTACGTTACTTGGTTTTTTAAAAAAAGCCTAAGAATGCGACGCGCTGATTTAAAATATGCATATATAAGCAGAATCAAGCGAATTGATTCGAGGATGGCTGAGCAGGTCGGCACTCTCGGAATGAGAATTTAACTCCTCCGTTTTGTTCAAAACGTTGCTTTGACAGATCTGTAACCTCGGTTATACTTTTCAAAAGTTGGTACCCGTGCTCTGATAGTGCAATCTGTGTAAGTGCAATCTGTGATGAGCCTCGAGACTCATTAGACCATTAGCTAAACGTGGCTCATACAGGAATCCACTTACCCCTCTCTTCCCCACGCTCCTGATCACTGCGTCGGCGTCTCGACGAACAATAGCTAATGACGGTCGCCAAGCGAGGCCGGGATCCTCAGCCCCTCGCCCAATTACTTACGCTTCATTAACCATTTCACCGTCACGCTAGGATTCGTCCAATTTTCAAAAAAAATTGTTTCGCGAGTTTTTAGCAATTTTTTCCTTACTCTCCGTTAAAACACGAATTAAAAGAGGTCTCATTCATAAAAATCGGCCAAATAGAAGAGAAGTTACAGTATTCGAAATCCGAAGAAATCAACAAAACTTCTCCAAACAAAAAATAAAATGAAGGGGGAAAAAAGAAATGTATAAATTACAATTTAATATGATTGACCTCAGAATGTGACAAGCAATTCAATTATAAAAAGGAGAAAAAATTGAGTGAAATTACAAAAAATTAGCCTCTTGCAAGGGGCTTCCTTGTATGAGTTTTGACCTGAAGACAAGTAAATCCCGTTATATTATTAAAACGAAATTGACTCCATAGTTTAATGCCTTAGTTTCTTGAATACGATTATTTTAAGCACTCGAAAATTTATACCAGCAATTTTACCCATGGGGTGATTTCCTGAGAGCTGATAATATCACGAATTTCTCATAGAGCCCTTCAAAAATGGCTTGCTTTTTGGGCAGCCGATTCGGCCATCAAACCGGGGTTTAAATGGAAGCTGATAATAACACAAAGCTCTGAGAAAAATTTTGAGATGAGTATAGGAACGGTTTGTAAATTACGAGGAGAGGCGGGCATTCTGTTCAGCATATCGATACATAAGTATTTTCACACGTAGAATTTAATTTTCACGTCAGGGAGTCGACATATTTTGATTTTTTCGATTTTATACGGAAAATTTATGGTTTTTCGGGATTGAAATTACTTACAATTGTTTCATGAAAAATGAATGCACCCAAAATGACTATAGCATTTTGACTTTCACATACGTGCACTCACTAAATTGATTGGTAAATTCAAAGAGTGGGTACATCGACCTGGTATATCAAGTTTCTGCGATTTTTTACGGCAAATCGGTAGATTTTCGGGATGTGGATTGCTTACTTTCAATTCATGAATGAATAAAGCATGGACATGGTTGAGCTTCTTTGCATGAAAAGACGTTTAAAATAACAAAATCAAGACATATTTAATACAATTGCATTTATATCGAGTCAATTTCTTTTCAATAATATAACGGGATTTATAATACCGGTGATTTGGGTATTTTAGCCCCAAAATACCTTTAAATCGACTTTATCTTCTAGGAGTTCGACAGAATTTTTCCTTTCTTCGCTTAAATTTTTCCGTAGCACTTTTCTTCAAGAATCTGATAAGATTTTGCTTGAGGCAGATCAAAAAACTTAAATTTGTTCGAATAGCTTTCTAGATTCACAATACACGGTCTCGTCAAGGTGCGTCGTTGACCTTGCAGTGTTGGATCGTGAATTCTCTTGTTGTGCTGCTTGCCTTTTTTGAAATCTCTGTAAATGAAAACTAAAGGGGTTGATATGTGCGAGTTAATGACGCGCCTTATCAACACATTGTGTTGGAGTTCACTGCTTGTTTTTTTTTGTTTTTTTTTTTTGTATGTTGTTTAAGGCTTTATATCCGGGGGATACTGCGGCCTTGGAAGGAATCTGCGTAATTTATATCTCGCTTTTTCAAGTTTCCCGCGTCTACAAGCAGTTTTTTCTTTGAGTACCTATACGGAAGAGCATTATTACCATCTCAATCCTTTTACTCCTGAAAAAGAGTGCCGCTCTCTGATTGGTTGGTGAGTTTTAGACTTTCATGATAGCCCCTCCGCTCCCAGTTTGGCCCAATGTTAACAAATAGATGGCGAAAGAGTTCTAGACGCGAGATAAACGCCTTTCAAAAATGATCAGGACGGGCCGACCAAGAGACAGGGTCAAGTCTAGAATCTCTAAAATTCCTGCTAATTTCTGCTAAATTCCTCTAAAATTCTAAGAATTCCTGCAAAATCTCTAAAATGTTGAGACTTTGTAGATGAGACTTGATAAATTGCGCCAAAAAATTGAAACGGGCTCAAAGATACACTGGGGGATTTCGTACAAAGGGCCAAAAGGAGCCCTTCATTTATGTTAAAACTCGTCAAAAGGGGCCTCGCAGGTGCCTTCTTAGGCAAGCTCAGGCTTGTTCCCCGGGCCAGTCCGTCTCTGAACACTTGCAAACATCTCTTTTAAATTTTGAGTGAATAATCCTCGAAAAATACAAATTTCCCCAGAATTTTCAATTTGAAATATGTGTCGCAGGCAATTAGCAATCGGCGGCAATTTGCAAGTCAGTGGTGAATTAAATATAGAAAATCATATAATTTTAAAATAAAAGAACAAGATTAGAGTGCTGATTGTGTTGCCTATAATGTGAATTGACACTTTCCCATCCTTAAAAAATAATTACAGGAATATACACACTCAGAGGAGCGTGCAGTGAACTCCGTGACATGAGAGGGTCGAGATCGGACAGGCAACGAAACGAACATCGGGACAATGCGTAGAGTATCACAAAAAATGAAGGCGTATTCAAGGCGCGCTCATACTTCTGAAGACCATAACCCCTAAAAATTGCATTTTACCGATGCGCATTATTGCGATATATTGAAACAACCTGTATACCGCTTGCAAATTGCCGGCGATTGCTAATTGCCTGAGACATACGCATGCTATGCACAGCCTGGTAAAGATTAAAGACGTGAGTGAAGAGGAGGCACTTTCAGACGTTGCTTTTCGATTAAGTCCCTCTAACTACCACCCCTTCGATTTTTGTTCTCAGGTGATCGCTGATGGCTGGTTTTTGAAAGGTTTGACGCACGCCGTGTCGAAATACCGGGGAAACACTTACCTCTATTATTACGATTACCAGCAATCTAATGCCACTTTCTTTTCTATAATCGGGCGTGGTTTTAGCGAAGGTACCTACGTTTTTTACAAATTTTGCCCTGATTTTACTCTCTGTGTGTTATGCCACCTCAAAAATTAGGTTCATCCATCTCAACACATAATTACACTGAAAAAAAAAACTCCGGCCGTGGGAGCCGCAATTACGGGCTATACAGACATACCGTCCGTTCCGGGCACAAACGCCGAAAAGGGGCAAGGCGTAGCTTCGATTGCTCCGGGTTCAGAGGCCGAAGCTACGGCTCCAGCGGCCGGAATTTTCGGCCTTTGAGCCCGGAACGGACGTTATGTCTATATAGCCCGTAATTGCGGCTCTCATAGCCGGGTTTTTTTTTTTTTTTTTTTATTGTAGATGTCATCGTTTTTCCTTGCCTATAATCTAATCACTGGGAAAAAAGTCGCTTGGATCTAGAGTACAGACTCTTAAAAACATCGACAAGAAAAAATACTCTCGATTATTCAATCAGATTTTTGGTTAGATCGAGAACCAAAGCCAATTAAGCGGATTTCCTTTTGATTCAAGCAAAAATCCGAGTGAATCAAGAGTACTTTTTCTTGTCATTGTTTTCAAGAGTCAGGACTCTACATCCAAGCGTCTTTCTTTTCCATAGTGAATGCTGAAAAACAACTGTACCTACTGCATTTTGCAAAGAGGAAGTATAATATTTCTGGCTCATATTATAGAAACAGCGAAGTGCCAGCACCATTAGTTTCCCTGTGCAGAATAGATTATTCTTTCATGGATGAGAGAGAAACCGTGGTGCCATATTGCAAAATGGACCGCGTTCGACAGAAAGGACAATTTATTTTTTTTTATGAGAGAACATTTGTCGAGATTCATTCAAGAATTTTAACGCGTTTGCTTTGCACTACCTGTGCAAAAAACTAGATGAAAGCACAAAAATTCGCACAACCGTTTTCATGTAAAAAATTTAATTTGCCGATTAAATCCAGTAATGGCTGATGTGTCTTGGTTACTTTGTGCTTAACGGGGTCCAAATGGAGTCCACTTGAAATGATGATCATGAAAAGAGCAACGGTTTTTCTAAAGCTCAACCGGAGTACCTCCAGAAAAGTACTAACTAGGTAATAATCAGAGGCGAATCCAGCAATTCAGCAACCTCGGATTACCTCCATTTACACCTATACTAAATAATCTATCCTTGTCGAAGCACCTGGCCCTTCCAAGAATCGATACATTTCCATGGGTTTAAATGGAGAAAAGACAATGTTGCCAATTTGCTGGATCCGCCAATGGTAATAATCGTGCGATTGTTCACTGTTCAGAAAGAGGCGCGAGTCACATGGATGAGCTTTTGTCTCTCTTTCCAATGACAACATTCTTCCAGGAAGATCTTCGTCTGAGACGGATGTGCAGGTCTCCGAAAAAATGGTCACTTTGTGGACACATTTCGCTAAGCATGGGTAAGAGGAAATATACTGAGCTTTTTTCGCCTAATCTCTCGGCATTTAATTGATTTTTACATGATTCGACTTTTAAGAAGTTGCGAGTGCATCATGTTTCAAGTAAATGTTAATGTAGTCTTTCATGAATAAGGTAATAAAAAAATCCGAGTCTCACTGTTGAAGGCCAATTGAACCGCGTCGATAGCAGAGAGGAAGCAAACCACATCAGCTATTGCCATCAGTGGCGTGGCGTGAAGGATCGATTATCGATATATCGCCATTTGAAGCTATAATAAAGAATCGATTACTAAGGTGTTCGCTGCGAACGCCCTGATAATCGATCTTTTTCCATAGGTTTAAATGGCATAACAATCGATATATCGCAATTCACGCCACGCCACTGATTGCCATCTTAATTTTTTCCAAGAGAACGTCTGCACGGATTCCTGGAAAATTTTGAGGAATTCGCTGCGCACTATCCAGAAAATTCACTGAGATTTGCACAAAAATCCGCAGAACCGGTTTCGTGTAAAAAATTATCGCCCAATGAAATTTGGAAACAGCTGATGTAACTTGGTTCCTTTCTGCTAAACGAGGTCCAATTATAATTGAACCAGTAGAATGAGAACACGCCAATTCAGAGAAATAAAAATGCTCAGGAGACACAAAACACTGCCAAGTCGGTGAGGAAGTTACTACAAGAGAGAACTGCCCTTTTGTCACACTTTACTTGAAGGTCTTATATCCTCAGTACTTGTCCTTTGCACCAAAAGACCTCTTCATGGTACCTAACTTTCACAGCTACTGTGCAGTTTTTTGTCTCCTGAACAAATTTATTTTTCCGGGTTGGTATGTTTTCATACTCACTAATTCTATTGTAAAAAGGAACGGAAATGTAAAAAAATAATCTGTTCGTATATATTTTTTTTTTATCAGGGGTTTTCCAAATTTGTGTAAATTTTCTCCTAGCGCTGTTATTATTCACAAGTTTCACGGATTTCTTACGTGAAAAAATCGAAAAAAGATCTGAAACTGCCAACTAGCATGTTTTTTTACAGGTTTTTTATACATTTCAATGAGTCAAGTCAAAAACCCATTTTCCGACTCTAGCTATCAATGTTCTGCATCTTTTCCCGCGAGTTTGAAGTAATAATACGACTTTTTCACTAGCCTTTGCTACAAGGAAAGTTTTCCTTCATTTCCCCTTCTTTAAATTTTTCCAATTCATAACCCCCCTGTCCCGGTGATATGATTTTCTATTCGTTCTTCATTGATGTCCATTATGTATTCACCCAGGAACCTGACGATGAACAATTTGACAACGTGGGAACCGGTAGAAAAAAACAGCTCTGGATATAAGTACCTGTACATTGGAGCAGACGAACTCTCGCAAAAGGACAATCTCCTCTCCGATAGAGTGGAATTTTGGCGGTCACTTCACGAATAAAATGTTGTAATCTTCAAGTTCAGAGTCGACGCATAAAACGCCTTCACGGGGAAATAATACTACCTAGCGTGGCCGCGGAGTTCGAATAGTTGTATCATTTAAAATCCCAATCAAAATCAACTGCGAGCAACGTAGATTAGTGTGAGTGAGAGAGAGAGAGAGGATCGAGAGCGCGCGCGGATATCAATGTATTAACACATCAATATTTCGACCCCTTCCCCTCCCAATCTGGTCGAGATCCTTTCATTCTCTTATCTTTTCCTAATCAGTAAACTGTCAGTCTCTTCTTATCAATGATACGTCTGCCGGCTGGAGTGAACAGATCGGCCCAGATATTCCGGACCAAATTTCACCACAAACCGCTGTTTGTCAAACCGCCGTCAACTTTTACTAATTGCACCGATTGCCGAGGAAGAAGAAGACAGCCTACCATGTCTCAACATCCTAATTTCTAATTCATAACTGCTGCAATTTTGCTTTTGTTTGATTGCCTTAGATAATTGACAGCAAATATCACTCGGCATTCTGCTTGATATTCTTTTTCTTAATTAATAACAATCAAGGATTAATTTGTTCAGAGATTCATCGTCAGTATTACAGATTGACTGAGGCTTTAGGAATATTTTTAATAAACTAAATTATGGCAGGAGCTTTAGTTGAATTTTATGCGTATAAGATTATAAGAAATTATATTTGTAAAATCGTGCACTCGGTCTTCTTCTTTTTCCTTTTTTTTTTTTTTTCTTTCTTTTTTTTCTTTTTAAACGCTATGATTGTATTTTTTTCTGTTTCTACCCTTGACGTTCGTCTTTTATGCCCCCAAGATACAGCTTGACCTCCACTAAAAGGTGCATAATTAAGGGATGTCTTATCTATATAAATTCAAATCCTGCTTAACCCTGGGGAGTCTCAGATAAAAAATAACCGATGAAGACTCATGAAAGGTGGTTTTCGGAAGATCATTCCAAAACCCACTTCCATTTTTTCTCTCTCAACTGCAGTTTGGTTCGGTACTGGAAAGATCTTTCAATGGATCTGTAGGTATGTACCTACAGCTTTGATACGTTGCAAGTTTTCAGCAAGGGGAGGGGGGGGGGAGATTCGAAAACCTGTTGAGTTTTTGTCTTCTAATAAGTTTCTGCAATGTAGTAGTGCATCAATGTTTTACCTAACTGGATTGTCTAATTTTCTTGCTTGTATCTTGGGTGTTACCAATGCATTGTTTTAAGAAATGGACAAATACGAAAGTGTAAACTGATCGGGAAAGAATAAGGGGATGTAAAGATTAAAAAACTTTTTTTCACAAAAAATAAAATAACAATTCTGAAAAAATATTTATAAAACTCATTTACCTAACATCTATCAATACAGGGACTTAGGTAACGGCCTAACTTCTTTTGAACATCAGCTGAAACAAAGAAAAATGAAAGATCAGAATTGAGTGTGAGTCACGGGCAAGAGGGAGAATCAAGATTCAGAAATGTTTCTGTATAAATGAATGGTCCGAGGGCTAAGAAACAAAATTCAATTTTTCTGGTAAATTTTTAAAAATGGATATGAAAGTAGGTATAATACAATTTACAAGTCCATATTCGTTCACGGCTTAGTGACTGGTTTTTGGACAAATTTCAATGTGCAGACATTCAAGATGGCTGACGTGGCTTAAAATAGTATCTTGGCTCCTCTTCGCACAGTGGATCGAGTCAATTAGACAGGTCGGACATGAAATTTTTTACTAAAAATGCAAATTTTGGTGTCAATTTCGTCACATTTTAAATTTTGAGAGGTGCTTCTGGAAGAGAGTTTCACGAGAAAACCAATGGAACCACACTTAGAGCCTCAAAATTTTGTAGGAACGGAGTTATAGGCGTTTAAAGTTTCAAATTTTTGTCCGACCTCCCCTACTGCCTCGATCCACAGTGCGTCGAGAAAAAATATTTTGATGATCGGAACTTGGAGAAACAGCCCCGCGACAGAGCTTAGGGGAGAAATGGATTGCATTTTGCGAAAAGGAACCACTGGCATTGCAATGTTGCTAAGATTGTGCAACTTCTTTTGTTTTAGAGGAAAAACCCGATTATTCATTAATAGTTTCTATTTTACTCGCTAAAAACTGTAAATTTACGAGAAAAATTACCATCTAACTTTCATAGTTTTTCACGATTTCCGCAATTTTATTGCAAAAGATGAAGTTGCACAATCTTAGCATCATTGCAATGCTAGTGGTTCCTTTTTGCAAAATGCAATCCAATTTCATGAGCCGCCCTACGCCGTCCGCAGCGCGCATGGCGATCTGCCTTTATTCATCTGGCGTTGAGAGTTCACTTATTACTTCACACGACTAGTGTGTAATTTTAAAAGTCGAAAATTAAAATAATAATAATAATAAAAAACGAAAATTTACGATTTTCTCCGCCAGGGAGCTCTCCCCGCAAGAAATCGTTCACCACCCAGCCGCGTCGGGGGCGCCGCAGTCGCAGTGTGCTGCCGGCCGGCGCGAGACGCGCACTGACGCCTACAAACCTAAAGGGCTACTTCACGCATTGCGCAATGCATGAAGTATCCAGTTAGGTTTGTAGGCGTCAGTGTATGCATTTCGAGCTGGCAGCGGCAGCACGCCGCGCCGCAGCGTGCCATAAACTTGCTCACAGTTAATAATAGTTCAGATTGTTAAAATGTAGGCAATTTGACATCAAATTCGAAATTAGAGACTTAAAAAAACATCAGTTACGAAACTTTCGCGATCTTTCAGTCATTATCCGACTTATTTCTTCCTATTCTTGAGTTTCGGACCAAAGTGCGCCGCGGGCGGCGGCGCTCATGAAATTCTCCCCTATGCTCAATTGAAAGCCCCGAAAGTTCAGAAACGATTTGAAACGGGGTTCCTTCTCGCGTCTCGAAATCGCGTGACTCTGACGTCATAGCGCACGGCCACGGGTTTTTGCTGTCTAAACTACTACGTACTGATATGAGTTGAGCTTAACCTAACCTCCACCGGTTAAACACGCGGTCAAGATTTGGGTAATGACGGCGAGGAGATACTCTCACACGGCATGCCGCGTAGTTGGACCAACTTCACATCAGGCAATGAAAATCACTTATTTCCAACTTGAATTTGATGGAACTTCAGCGAGCTTTTTCGGGCTTTACGACTCGATTTTTGACTTATTGAACGTTACCATTAATTTTGTCGCGAAATGTTCTATGGCTACGTATTTTTTACTCTCAAATCCCTCACTCGTGCAACAACCTCATTGGGTGAGTTGAGACTGTTTCTGACACCTCAATAGCATAGAGAAAAAAAGGAGGTGTTTGCATATTGAGGTTTGTTTACCCTAAGATGTAGGTCGGTACAACCTGGCCGGCGACATCCGGAATTCGAAGTATGAAAAAACGGACCATAATATTCCATTTTTTGGCTTAAATCAACTCATTATGCATATATAATTTCAAGCACTTTTTAAAGCATGACTTTTCCCCAAAAATTACACCATTTCCAAGAAAACCGATGATAAAAGTCGTTGTGCCGACCTACGTCATCAAAAAAATTCCAAGACGGCCGAAATGCAAACAAGTCCTTTTTTTTCTCTATGCCTCAGTAGGGTCAGTTTCCTTAAAATGTTAGGCAAAATTACGCATGATTTGTTAAGAAATTTTTTAAACTGACCTGCTATGATCATAGGAGGCTTCGTCCCTAGGTATTCATCTGAGCCATCACAGCAATCACAAATCCCATCATTCACTCTGCTCGCCACAATAAATTTACCTGCAGAAAAAACATGACGACGGTCAAATTACCAAACCACGTATCTCGTTTGCGGTGTTTAAAAATCTACGCTCACATTTTATTTTTTTTAAATAGACCAAATCAATATCATTCCTTGAAATTTTCACAGAATTTTCTTCGCACGAAGAGGAAAAATCACAGAAATTCTCAAGACTGGACATTAAGTAGTTTTTCATTTAAAAGATAAAGTATGACACGAAGTCTGCGACGTCGCAAACCGAGATACGTGGTTTGGTAGTTTCACAATCGATGAGCTCTATAGCGTCCAGCTTCCGCATTAACTAGGGGCTTCCAAGAGGTTCATCCATGGTACTGATAACTGTCCTGCTGTGCTAAGGAAGAATACCGTATGAGCCTTCAGGCGTTGCCACATTTCCTTTGATAAAACGCGAATTTCATGGTTTTATGAATAGTTGCCTCCCGATTTTTCAGATAATTTAGTTCACTTTAGTTCAAACTAAAGTCCCTGAAAATGTCAAGGAAAAATATTCAATACGTTCCTAAAAAATAAACATTTTATTGAAGGAAATTTGGCAACTCTCGGCGTTCTTCCTAAGCACGGCACTTACGGCTCTCTTCGCTATCATGGCAGCGCGGTTAAGAAAGCGGCGCTACGTTAGTTTCTCTTTACAAAGAATCGCACTGCAAAAAAAAAGTCACGGGCTATAAAGACATGCCGTTCGTTCGAGGCTCAGAGGCCGAAATTTCCAGGTGCTGGAGCCGTAGCTTCGATTGCTCCGGGTGGTACGCCCGGAACTTTCGGCCTCTCGGCCCGGAACGCAGACGGTATGTCTGCGTACGGCGTCCACGGCCGGAGTTTTTTTTCGGTGCGACGAAATGAAAATTTAGGGCACTTATTCTGCGGGAATAATGTAGAATGGACCACTAGACAAGGTACGAATTTCAGCAATCTGATACATGTTTCCTGGTCAGAATTTCACGTAGAGCACGATTCGCACAACGAAAATTACTGAAACCAATTCCTAACGAAGATATTAACGTTTTTATTTCACATTGGTTACGAGAAATTTGAACTGTCCGCTGACTAGAAACTCAAAGCTCTACGTGAGTCAAATCGTGCACTACAACGGTTTCAGCAAGCTTCTCAATCGAGCAATGTTCATTTCCCACCATGTGTTGTTCAAACTATAAGCAGTTTGCTTTAGCTCAGCCAAAGCGTCAAAATTGAGGTTGCCAGATTTTTAAATCGCAGATACTGCCCTTATAACGTTTAGCGCGCGATGTGAATCACGTAGAGCATTGAGTTTTCGTGAGCGGGTGGTTTGAATTTACGCATCAAGAATCATTAAATATCTTCGTAAAGAGTTGATATCGGTAATTTTCGTTGTGCGCACCGTGTTTTACGTGAAATTTTGGTCAAGAAACATGTATCAGAATGCTCAAATTCGTACCCTGTCTAGTGGTCCATTGTGGAATGAGGGGCCGTTCATAAATGACGTATAGGTCCTCATGCGGAGGGAGGTATTGTAGCTCTGTGGCTGACCAAAGATGCAAAAATTCATGAAACTTAAAACTTACGTCGTTTTCAAAACAAAGTCGGTAATAGTAGTTCCGAATTGAAAACTGTAGTCTAATCGTCAAAACAATTTGAAGATTGGGAAAAGTTTCGAAACATGAGATAATTCTCGATCTAAATTAATACATTATTTGTTATTCTGATATATTAATTTTGAAATCCAAAATGAGACGGCTGCATATTTTATTCCTCGTTGTGATGAGCCCAGTCGATTTTAGTTGGGTTCGGTTGGGTCATGCATCTAAACTAACTCCGCGGCAATGCGTAGAGTATCACTCAAATTGAAGGCGCGTTCGAATGGAAGCCGCGTTGGATTTTCACGGCGCGGCGCTCTGATTGAAAATAATCTCATGTTTTTTAATCTTTCCTCACTCTTAAAATAGTGTTGGCAATTAGACTGTATTTTGCAATTAGGAACAATATATCCGACCAATTTTAAAAACGACTTGTGTCCCATGACCAGATATAATTTTGAAATCCAAAATGAGACGGCTGCATATTTTATTCCTCGTTGCGATGAGCCGAGTCGATTCTAGTTGGGTTCGGTTGGGTCATGCATCTAAACTAACTCCGCGGCAATGCGTAGAGTATCACTCAAATTGAAGGCGCGTTCGAATGAAAGCCGCGTTGGATTTCCACGGCGCGGCGCTCTGATTGAAAATAATCTCATGTTTTTGAATCTTTCCTCACTCTTAAAATAGTGTTGGCAATTAGACTGTATTTTGCAATTAGGAACAATATGGTTAAGAAGGTATAATGGACCACTAGACAAGGTACGAATTTCAGCATTCTGATACATGTTTCTTAACCAGAATTTCACGTAGATCACGATGCGCACAACGAAAATTACCGAAATGGACTCCTTACGAAGATATTTAATGATTCTTGATGTGAAAATTCAAACCACCCGCTCATGAAAACTCAGTGCTCTACGTGATTCACATCGCGCGCTAAACGTTATCCTAACAGTATCTGCGATATAAAAATCTGGCTACCTCAATCTTGACACTTTGGCTCAGCTATAGAAAATTACTTATAGTTTGAAAAACACATGGTGGAAAATGAACATTGCTCGATTGAGAGGCTTGCTGAAACCGTTGTAGTGCGCGATTTGACTCTCGTAGAGTTTTGAGTTTCTTGTGAGCGGGCAGTTCAAATTCCTCGTAACCAATGTAAAATAAAAACGTTGACATCTTTGTTAGGAGTTAGTTTCAGTAATATTCGTTGCGCGAATCGTATTCTACGTGAAATTCTGGTTAGGAAACACGTATCAGATTGCTTAAATTCGTACCTTGTCTAGTGGTCCAATGAAAATAGTTTTAGGAGATATTTCTTGTTCAAAATCTCAAACCCATTCTAGAAAGCAAATGAAGGTGATTTAACAAATTTTCCCTGACATTTTCGTAATTTTCGTCATTTTCCCTGACATTCCCCGGTTTTCCCTGACTTTTTAAAATTCCCTGACATTTCCCGGTATTCCCTGACTGTGGCAGCCCTGGGATGACCCACCTGGCATCCATGTAGCCTGATCCCCCGGAATGCCCCACCTGGCAACCAATAAGCTCAACCCCCCGGGATGCCCCACCTGGCAACCAATAAGCTCAACCCCCCGAGGCTTCCTCCCTGCCAACAGAGCCGCCCAACCCCCAGGGGTGTCCCACCTGGTAACTTTTTCGATAATAATTACACCACATATATAGGCTAAAAGAACTACAGCACCCCTTATAAATAATATATACAGTACATATACATAAAAATAAGAATTAGTAAGAAACATAAGAAAGACCCTTGAGAAAACAAGAATCAGGATAAGCTAGCCCTACCCCGCGGCTGCCCCCCTAGCATCCATGAAGCCCAACCCCCGACAGTGCCCCTCCTGGCATCTAAGAAGCCCAACCCCTGAGGTGCTTAAAATTTTTTGAAAAATTAAAGAAAAATATTCTTGGCATGTTTGAATGTAAATGAACATGTATTCATACTTTCAACACGTTCTGAGTCAGCGGAGCAACAAATTTTCTGAAAGCTAGGTAATATGACTCTTGACTCTTACACAATCCAAAAATGGGTGCCTGATTCGCAAACCCTTAAGATTTTACCATAAGTACTCTCAGTATACTTGCATAATGGGGTAAGGTATAGAACCAACATCATCCATAGTTGAAAAGATTTTCTATTGTTTGAGGACAAATTAAGAGCATAGTTTGAGTTAAGAGAAAAACTTTGATTTTGAGAATTTCAACGCAACTCGAGTTTTCTAAAGTCAAGACACCATTCCAGGCTTTCACAAACGACTTGAGTTAGTTGAACGACATAAAAAAGATGCAACATTGGATGATCTTAGAAAGAGATTCAGTAAAGTTTTACAGTCAGTAAAGTTATATCATTAAAACTTCTATAATTTTTCCTCAAGACCTCCCGGGTACTTTGAGCTAAAAATTCCGACTCTCTCTTACTTTGACCTGAAGAGCGAGTAAAAAAAATTGTGCAAGCCCGAGACGGGTGGTGAACTTCTGTCATTTTTCGATTGATTTGGCATGGAATGACCCTACAAACTTCCGTTCCGATTGCTGATTTTTGAGTTTTTTTACAGTTTTTATCCACCAAGCGACCATCTCCATTTTGAACGGCCAACATTGTATTTAAAAGAAAAGCCTTAAAACTTTAATATTTCTTTCCTCGGAGGGTTTTTGACCGAGGGAAGTAAAAATTTGTGCAAAATCTTACATCTACTCACAAGACAAGCAGAATTTTTTTATTTTTTAGTCAAATTCGGAGTCAATGGGTTGAATGGCCAGGTGGAATGACATGAATTGACTCCTTTTTTTCTTCTGCGGGTTGCATCCGTTATATAGAGCTCGGGCATCGTATGTTGAGACAAATGTCAAAGTATTGTTTATGTCACCATTCACCAGTGGTGCCACCTGACTACATGTATTAACCTGTTGAGTGGTGCGAATTCAGAGCTAATCGGAGATTGACGTTTGTCTCAACATACGATGCGGGAGCTCTAACTCGCACCGATAGAACTGCACATTGTAGTGAAGTGCTCGTATAAACGTAGCTAATGTTCTATGAGTAACAGTGTTAATCCTTTGACCGGAAGCGATGTCCACTAAAATGAAACAGAAGCAATGACTAACAATGCGCATACAGCCTCATACCTTTATTACCCGATTCTGGGCAGTAGAAAAGATTCAATCCACAAGCGTTTGTCCCGGGCTCATCACTTCCATCATGAATACAGTCACAGTAGTCGTCATTTACTTTGTGGAATGGAATCACATCCCCGCTTTCGAGGCAAGTGAATGCACCATGGATATCTGGTAGGTATTTGTTTTGGGAATTGGGATGCACACCTCTTAACGAAACACTCGAAGGAAAATCATTTGGCAAATTGGTTGGAAATGAGTGGTCATGAGCAATTAATTGGGAAGCTTTAAACTGATAAAATACACACAATAAACTTATCAAACAAACAGCAATGCATATACTCCTAAGTTTCACTCTTTTGAGGGCATAATGCAGAAACATTGCTTGATAAGACTCAAGAAAGAAGACTCGCACTTTGTTTGTTTACATTAGGAGTAAGTTTGGCGTTTGAGTATGACCAGTTTGACGTCGGTGACATGTTATGGTTTTTGATGAAATTCGGTGAAACTTGCCGGCTGTGGCATGCCGGGGGCGCGGCGCGAGCAGATATGTCGTTTCACAATAAATAAATAAGATAACCTCGTTCTTTTTTGAGTGAGATAACGAGTTAGAAGAGCATTAGAGTTATACAATTATCTCAACTTTAATCTTAATTAACTGTAAGTACATCTTCATTCCCAGTATTCCTATTCAGGTTTTGGTTTGGTCAGGAAACGATTATCAGTCACTGTCAGACAGTGTGTTTTAATGTAGGTACGTATTCATCTAGCTTCCTGGCATTGGGGTGTTCTTTGGAGCACATGAATATGCTGATATCCTCATTAAATGGTGCCTATGTTTTGCTGGCATCTGCAAATATTTTCCTTGCTGTGTGTAACTGAAACCACATGCTGCGACTCTCGACTCATTTCACGCAGCTTGCCAGATTGAGCCAGACTCCAGCGCTCGAACTTAAAAGTCTTTCAATCGTTGCAATGGGAGGAAGTTAGCATTACACTCTATGTGTTGCACTCTACATCATACATTTTCATTTTTCGGTAAGTATAACAAACTATATATCTTTTTATTTTCTCCTTTTTTCTTCATAGAAAGCTGATCCAAACATTGCATTGATCATGAAATTATAATTATTGATGACTAGGTTGCAATATTTGAAAAACTCCGATTATTTACTTTCTGTGAAGAAGAGTAAGTAAAATGTCTTTTTGCAACTTGGCGTGAATTTTTATTTTTATTTTTTTTATTATTACTTTTTTAAGAATATGAATGAAAAATACGTAGAAAATCTCAATAGAAATTTTTTATGTATTTTTTTGACTTAGCCATGGGTATGTAATCATGTTTCAGGTGATTTGATAGACGCCTTATTTTGTGTTGGAACGCCATGCAGTATATCGCACTGATTGGTTCCATTTTTTCAGCTACGTACTCGTCATTTTTCTCGAATTTTGAAATCGCAATTTTTTTGCCGGGAGACTAAAGAATTTACTTACCAATTTTCACAAACAAATTCAACGTATTAAGGGCGTGGTTTTTTAGAGGAAAAATGTCGCATTCGACACCGATATCGACACTGCACTCGAATGCGATATTTTTCCTCTGAAAAAACCACGCCTTTAATACATTGAATTTGGTTGTCAAAATTGATATGTGAATTCTTTAGCCTCCTGGCAACAGAATTGCCATCTCAAAATATGAGAAAAAAGACGATTAGCTAAAAATATGGGACCAATCGATGCGATATATCGCATGTCGTTCTGACACAAAATATGGCGTCCATCGAATCGTCCTAAGTATCTACTTAGGTACTACTTGGAATTTCAGAAGCTCAAGAAAATCATATACCTAGGTACTTGGTTTGTATTTTAAAGGACGTTTTGATCTACAGCCATGACTTGAATTGTCGAGCGCCTGATAATAGAGTGTTAGTTTGAGGTGAACAGCACTCTCTGTTTTCATTTCCTGAATTTGTTCCCCTGTTACTGGTGCTTTGCCTAAAAGATCTAAGTACTGTAATGAACAATAGGCTTACATAAAAGCTTACCTTAATGATAGCTTACTGGAATAAATTGACTCAAAACAGAGCCTTTGAAAAGTTATTTGTACTCATGAGCTTGAAATTGAATAAATTTTAGCGGAAAACATCCTCTTTTTATTTTTTTTGAGCTGCACTGACAGAGACTCGTCCTGGATTCTTGGTGTAGTGGAACTGGCGTGTAAAATATTGCATTGATTAAGTAACGAATCTCAGTAGATTTTCATATTTTAGTTAGAAAAATGACAATAACCCTCACATGTGATCCCAAGAAATCAAGGCTGATCACTATATCGAAAGCAACGGTTTTTTCATAGCCAAATCCCAATTCAATTTTTTCGATTTTTACAATTTTTCACATTTTGAATGATTCTGTAGACTCTTGCGACAAAGCTATTGTCCTTATTTTAGCAGTTTACCTAGAAAATTAAAATTTGCTAAAGTTCTTGGCCTTCTTGATGGAACACATTACATGTCAGTTTGTCCCTACTGAGAACCAAGGATGAATAATCTTAATCAATATCAAATTTTTACACTCATTGTTTACTTACTCTTAATGCTCCCAGATGACTTGATAACTTGGTTTCCGTCTATGACCTTACCAATCTGGAGATAGCTGTTGACTGCGGATTTTATGACCCTGACCATGGTAAAGGAAGAAGTAATGGATTTGAAACCCTCAATCCTGAAATTGGAGCATGAACTTATCCTGGATGACCATGAAGAGACAGGTAAATGAGACACTTTAGCATCGTGCACCTGAAAGGTGAAAATTTACATTACATATCAGGATTTTACTTGCATCGCAAATGAGCACTCCCTTCCTTGTTCCATGATCAGTAGATTATTATAATAAGTCGGTTTTATTTATCTATTATCAAATTCCACTTTCCAACTTTTTTTGCTTCAAAATTTGAAAATTTTACGAAAGGTACATTATTTTGTGAAAATTTTCTGGGAGAGACCCTCCGTAACCCCCTTATTAGTATGTAAGTTTTCTCTATGAAACCATCGAAATCATATTTTGTTTAACTTACTTTACATTTTGACTCATTATTTTCTTCCCTATGACCATCTTTTTCATCTAATGCAAAGATTTTACTCACCCAATTGAATACTTTGCTAATTTTTTGGGGGAAGTTGAACATGGTTTCAACTATTGCGACAAGCTTATCACTCCATTCAACTACTTATCTAATATCGCCTGGTGTAAAATGAACAAATAAATCAAGCATTGGTGCCGAAGGTAATTCTCTCTAGATCCCCGGGCCGATTAAACTAGCGATTATCGATGATGCATCAATTAAGCTGAAAATATCGACAGATCCTATATGTAGCCTTGAAGTTGAAAGAATGATGAGTATGTTTCTAATGACTGATGTGACCTGCCTTGATTTTCGATGCAAAAAGTTTAAATTCACTGATTGTAGTGATTGTGATGCAAGCATTACATGCTTTCTATCATCTGTGAGGTCAATTAGAAACCATTCAACGTACTCATGCTTCCTCCATAAAATTTGTTTGAGGAAATGTGTCTCCTAGGTGGCACTTTTAATTGTATTTTATCTATCAATATACTTCAAAATTTACCTTTCCTTACCTTGAAATTTTCAGATAATGGTAAGAACTCTCTTGCTCACCTTATTTTTTCATCTCCCTCACAGAGGAATGTAGGTATCTCAATTTTACTTTTTCAGTAATTCTTACTGATAATTTATTTTTTAGAGCAGAACCACCACATGAATTTACCTGAGATTTCAATTAAATTGTCTTTACCCTTGAGAAAAAAGGCAATTAAATTTTTATATGACTTTGGGCAATAATTCTCCCATGAAAAAATTAAATGTTAGCAGAAATACTGAAACAGCTCAGACCCGATACATTCCCTCATGCAGGAGATGATGACGTTCCATATCCAGGAGATTGAAGAAGAGTGCATTTTAGTGCTGCTTCGATGCTGCTTCTTTTAAAGTTCCCAATTTTTAGGAAATGTCACTCTTTTCAAAACTGTCATAATCCTAAAATCGGTGAAGAAGTTTCTAGTTTATATGATCGTAAGATCTAGGAAAAATTTTAGGACGAACATGTTGAGTTTTTTAGTTTCATCCAGTTCTCCTCTTCTGACTCTAATTTCCTCTCAGACCACAATTGAGAGCCTTGGAGGACAAAGGGCATAAGTGAAGTTTTTGCTATTTCATGAAATATTTGTTTAAAGTTTCAAAATTACATGGAACCTCAATGGTGGGAAGAAAGTTCAAACTCACTTTTTGATGCCCTAAATCTGATTTTAGTAGTGAATTTTCCACAGAATACATTTTATGACTAGTTTTAGTTGAAATTACGAATACCTCAATTTTTTCAAAAACTGTTCCCGTGTGCCTTGTCGTCCTCTATGCCCCTTAGTTGATGTCACAATAATTGTATCAATTTTTACTCAGGCAACGCAGGCGTCAGCATGGACTCAAAAATTCTTCGGCCAACAAAGAATCAACGCTGCAGACAAGGTAAAAAAATATCTGAAAATAATTATTTTTTCTGTATGAAACTCCGTCTCATCCAGTCGGTTTTTTTTCCATGTTAATGGTCTACAGCTCACTGCCTCACATAAGACAAAACACCTGCTTGAAAAGAGAAAAATATGAAATATGAAAATGTGAAGAAGTGTCCAGAATTTATTCATTTATGAACTACACCATACAGTATCTAAGATATTTATTTATTTTTGTTTACATCATTTTAAAGCATTGTGCCATTTAGAATTAGTATTCATTAAAAGAACTTTCCTGCGACTGCGTTTGATGCTTCAAACAGCACCGACAAGATTTCTCGCCAAATTGTGCAGTAAGAAATATATTGGATTAAAGGAATAAAGCATTAATGAAGTACTTTTAACACTGATGAAATGGAAGTTAGATTATGTAAATGTCTGTAAATGTGTGATTATAATGTCTTCATCTGTATTTTTGACAATAAGCCAATGTGCATTGTAAACACTTCTATTTTCTGTAGGAGTTGTTTTCTAGACTTCCCATCGTTTAATTTGTTTTCCCATCAACATGGTTAAGAGTAAAAATGTTGCATTTTACCTTAATCCATACCTTGTCCATTGGCCCATTATGATCCAAAAAACAGTAAGCTTGAATTTCACCTCAATAAATGTTAATTACGCATTCATAAGTTGGAATGTACAATCATTGTTCATTGACTGATCCAACATGATTGATATGAATTTTTGATGCTCGGTTTCAAACTCTGTAGAAGACCATTTTCAGTTTCTTCTTTGATAAGTCGCTTCTTTCTCACATTTTTTGGTTTGATTTCAGATTCAAATAAAAGCACTAACCAAAAGAAAGCTCCGCAAAAGAAGTTGGGTCTATTCCCTATCGTTATTTTGGAAAGGCTGGATCTTTCATCGTTAAAGAGTCTTCAATCAAAGATCAAAACCTCTGCATCTAGTGATAAGAGTGGACCTGAAAAAAGCTTACGGATAAAAGAAGAACCGGTGGATATTGTGGACCTTCATGCAGGTAAATATTAACCAGGTTCATTGTATGTCTTTTATTTTTACCTTCATATGTTTGATTTGATCTAGCCAAACACTGAGATACTTTTACGTGTCACACAAGTTTTGGATTGGGTACCACTTGGGAAAAGGCGACGGGACGTCCCGTGAAGGGATGGCGCTGGGCTGACAAGAGATGCGTCAGTGCTGATAACCTCTGGGAAGGTAGGCTTATGTGGCGTTTGGGTGTGGCAGAATGCTAAAGTGTGTTACAGGAGCAACTTTATCATTATTTTTATGTTTCATTTCATTGAGCTAAGCCTCTTGATTTTCAACTAGTTTACTCTAATCAGAGTCATCATTGTACAAACTGATTGTGGTAGACGCACAAGTTGTATAGACAGTAAGTTGGAAATGTAGCCAATGTGCGTTAAAAATCTAGATAGCTTGAAATCTCAATACCGAGAGAAAAAGCTCATTCGAGCACTATTTTCCCCCAAAGAGATACGCTGTTTGGTGCAACACTAGTTACGACCATTCTGGAAGGCAATTACAGACATGTTTCAGGTCTAATTGGAAAACAAATTTGCAGGTGCCTTCCTGGATGGTCGAAACTAGTGTTGCACTAAGCAGCATATCTCTTTGAGGGAAAATTGTGCTCTTACGAGCTTTTTCCCTTTGTATCGAGATTTCCAGTTTTCTTGATTTTTAACGCACCTTGGCTACTTACTGTCATTATTGTAGTTGAATGGAATACACCAATTTTGCTCGAAAACTAACAATGCCAAAGGAATTCGATTATTTTGGAAGATATCTATTTTGTTCATCTTTAATTAAGTCTTTCTGTGTATTGAAGGAAAGAGTCCCTTTAAAAGTTCATTTTTGAAGCCGCGATCAATGTGTACGTAATCAATAGTCTTCCCCGCCATCTTTACTCAGCAAGTCAATTTCCCTTTCTTTTGCCCATTTCTGTAACTTCATGCAACCAGTCACTCCTACTGGTCTCTGCTGGCTAGTGGTGTTGTCAATGTGATGAAGGAATAAAAAGAAAACATGCTATCTTGAAAAATATTAAAAAAAAAAAACAAAAAAAAACGTAAATTTTTCTCAGAATGCTCAAAAATAAGTAGTAAACAAACTCAACGATAAATTTTAGGGTTGTAATTTATAATCTTGATGACAGGAGATGTGATTTCAATTTCTGGCGGCCTCGCAAGTATAGAAATATGTATTGAGAAAATTTGTCTCCTCAATTTGTCCTGTTTATTTACATTTTGATATGGATATCAGTTGGCCAGTTTTAACTGGAACCAGTTCTCATCGTCTGCGAAAGACTTTTTCAACATCTGCCTTCAACAACGTAAACAGGAAATTAGCAAAATTGCTTGAAATGAAAAGGGGCATTAACAAGCCAACTTCAAAAGCCAGGAAAGGAATGAGCAAATCTGTCAATGACAATTTGCCGACTTCATCTAAAGATCAACATAAATCAAGTATTTCTGTAGCAGTTTCTAGCAAGTCATCTGTAAGAAATGGACATTCAACTCGAGATAATTTGGAATCACATCTTAATAATAAGCCCAAATTTTCTGATATAGATTCTAGTTTGACTATGTATCCTCGGAGTAAACTTAAGAAAGGATATGTTCCTTGCAATCTTTGTGAAGCTCAGTTGAAAAACGAGCAGAATCTTAGAGGTCATTTACGAAATGTTCACTCTGACAAAAGGCCATTTTCATGTAAAGTTTATCCTTATACTTGTAAATCAAAGAGTGCTCTCAAAATTCATTAATTAACCCATTCTGATCACAGGCCCTTTAACTGTGAGTTATGTGGTGCAACCTTCAAAAGTAAAGGATGTCTCAGATATCATTTTTCAAGTGGAATTCACTCGAGTGAAAGACCATTTGCGTGTAAGCTCTGCACAGCTAAATTTTCTCACAAGAGTAACCTTGTATCTCATATTAAAATCCACTCAAAGGAAATACTTTACTCTTGTAAAGTGTGTGCAAAAGGGTTTTCAAGAAAACGATATCTTCAGTCCCATTTAACTTCTCATTCAGATGAGAGACCTTTCTCCTGTGACCACTGTTGTTCGCAGTTTAAGTACAAAAATAACCTTCGAAAGCACTATAGAGAGAAGCATTCAAAGTCAATCATTCTTGGTGATTGCTCTAATTTATCCAAAACAAAGAAGTCTTCAAAGGTTTCCAGTCATCATAATTTAGGAAAGAACAAATTTTCCTGCGATATTTGTTCTGCACAATTTTTGAAGATAGGTCATTTAAGAAATCATTTAAGAACTCATTCTAGTGAGAAAATTTATACTTGTGAACTGTGTTCGGCAAAGTACAAAGATAAGAAAAGTCTCCAAATCCACTCAGAAGGACATGCTACCGAAAGACTTTTTGGGTGTGCACTTTGTCCAGCCAAATTTAATCGGAGAACTGTACTCTTAACTCATTTGAAATTCCATTCTGATGATATTTTCTTGTTATGTGTGCGGTGAAAGGTTCAAAATTAAGGCGCATTTGATGAACCTCTCTGAAACTCACTCTGAGCTTAGACCCTTTCATTGTGAAAAATGTAATGCTCGGTTTAAAAGCCAAGGATATCTTAAGAAACACCTAAAATCTCACTCTGTCGCTAAATGCTTCACCTGTGATCAGTGCTCTGTCAGATTTAAATTGAAAAAGAATTTCGATTCTCATATGTATTGAAACAAATCATACAGAATGGGCTATTATGTCTTGTAAATACTGTTCTGCTGAATTTACCAAAAAGTGCGTGCTTAAATGTCACGTCTTAAGGATGCACACTAAAGAGAGGCCTTTCATCTGTCATGAGTGCAACTTCCATGCAGAAACTCGAAATATTCTTGAGCATCATCTTCAAATTCATTCTGATGAAAGACCGTTTGCTTGCAAAATTTGTTCCCAATGGTTGGAAAGAAAATGGATTCTTAAAAGTCATGTACAGTATGTTCATCGTCAAGAACCTCCATTCATCTAAAATGATAGTGACCTGCACTGCCGTGCTAAGGAAGAACGCCATATGAACATTCGAGAGTTGACAAATTTCCTTCGATAAAATGTTCATTTTTTAGGAAAGTTATACATATTTTCTCTGGAAATTTTCAGGACTCTCCAGTAGAATTGCAAGCAAAATTATCTGAAAAAATTAGAAGAAAAATATTCCTTCGTTTACCAGGAAATTCGTTTTTTATGAAAGGCAACTTGGCAATGCTTGAAGGTTCATACGGCGTTTTTCCTTGGCACAGCAGTGCAGAGGTCTTAAAAATTCAATGGCTCAGGATTCATCTAAGTAATTCAATTAAACTGTAAATTGATGGTGTAAGTCGGCAATCACATAACTCGTTTGGGGTGTCTGAAAATCTCCGCCTCCATGTTATTTTTTTAAAGGAGAACAAATTGACATCATTCCTCGAAGTTCATGCAGAATTTTATTTGCACAGAGGAGAAAAATCGTAGCAGTTTTTAAGAATTGCTGTCGAGTAGTTTTCCATTTAAAAAATTAAGTATCACAGGAAGTCTGCGACGTTGCAAACCGAGTTATGTGATTGCCGACTTACACCATCAAAATGTAGATTAAAAGTAAGATTTCCCTCAAAGCTTCCTCTCCCAAATAAATGATTACCTTTATTTACACAAATCATTATTATTTAAGATCTAAGATAATTTATGTTTAATTTGGTTGATGAAGATTGCCTACAGAGAGCATGTGGAATAGTACATTAATGTCCAACCTTTCAGTGTTAAAATTCAAACCAGGAATTGGAAAAATGATATAAAAGTTCAGAATATATTTGAAACATTCTTGGCAAATTTTGGTCAATAAGTAGTTACGACTCAGTGTAAAATGTTAGGCTTGCTGTTTGTGAATAAAATAGAATTTGCAATCTATCTTTCAAATATGCTATGATGGAGGCAATTATAAAAAAAATAAGGTTTTACCACCGGAGCAGATTGTACCAGAGAATCTTCCAATGTACTCCAATCACTAATCAGAGTGGTCTGTTACAAAATCCACCAGCGGTGACTATCGGTCATAGCATCAGCATCAACCAGTGAGAGAGCAGTTTGGTGATCAGTGGTACCGCTGTTCAATAAAAAAAAAATTCTCTCTATTGAGGAACCATCCACCTGTGATCAATGCTTTGTCAGTTTTAAACTGAAAAAGAGTCTAAAATCTCACCTTCGAATGTATCACACTAACAGAGCTATCATGTCTTGTAAATATCGTCTTGAAAAAATTACACAAAAATTTTGTCTTCAATTTCTTGTTCAGACAATGCTGGAGAAAAAATACTTTTCCCATGGAAAATGCAGTTCTCAGGCTGAATGAAAAATGATCTCTGCTAACACCTTCAAGTTCATTCCAACGAGAGACTCCTCACTGGCCTACTTCACCCTCAATGATTCAAGAGGGGATGGCATCCTAAAATTCATAAACTGAATGTTCACAATGAAAAGCCTCTCGCCATCTGAAACGGTGCCTTTGTTTGCGGAGTTCTACGAAGATCAACACTTTCAAAACCCGTCCAACGCAAGTCACAATGTAGCCAAAGCACAGTAGCCAGTGGTGCAAGTGATGTAACTCTGAACCGAATTCAAAGATATTGTGTTAAGTTCGATTAAACAAGAGCTTGAATAGTGTTTGTGTCAAATTTTATGAAACTCTCAATTTCCTGTTTATTTTAAGCCAAGCTCGGAAACATTAAAAGATTTACTTGGTTTATTCTTGTTTAGGTTGTCTGATGGATTCCAGTCAGTCAACCCCATTGAGACCGAGTACATGCCGTTTAAAAATCAATCGCCAAGAGTTAATATCCAACAGGATGAAACAGGATTGGAATCAACTACTCAAAGTAAAGAATATCACTGCCGACATTGAAAGATCTATTGATCAGAACGTTGAATCCTTATCTCATGACCATCGTGTGTCCAGTATTTCTTCAGCAACGCCGAAAAAGTCCTCTGTAATAGAAGAGGAACCAATCATTCACAATTTGGTAGCAACTCGCATCAAGCTTGAAGTTCCTGGCAGCAACAACATTACAGTAGGACGTTTCTTTTGTGACGTATGTGGAGCTTTGTTGAAAAATAAGTCAGTTCTCAGAGGTCATCTACGCATTGTTCATTCTGATGAGAAACCGTTTTCATGCGAATTTTGTCCTTTTAAGTGCAAAACAAAGAGTCATCTTAAAGCTCATGAAAAATTACACTTTGATGAAAGACCTTTCAAGTGTCATTTGTGCTCAGCATCTTTCAAATTTAAAGTATGCATCCAACGTCATTCTTCAAGTGGAATTCACTTCAATACAAGACCTTTTGCACGTAAACTCTGCCCATTGCGATTCGCCCGTAAATATAGCCTTTCATCTCATATCCAAACGCACTCACTTGAAAGACTGTACTCTTGTAAAGTGTGTGCAAAAAGATTCAAAAGAAAAGGATACCTCCGATACCATTTAAAGACACATTCCATTGAAATACCTTTTGCCTGTAACCAATGTCATTACAGGTGTAAATCGGAAAAAAACCTTCGAGTACATGCAAGGAAAAAGCATCCAAAATCAGTCCCTATCACTGATGGTTCTGAATTGTCTGATATTTGTTCAGCAAAAATTATGAAAATGCACCCTCTAAAAAAACGTTTAGAAACCCATTCTAGTGAGAAATTGTATACTTGTGAAGTGTGCTCTGCAAAGGTAAAAAGTAAAAAAAGTATTCTACTTCATTTACAAGGTCATGCCAATGAGAGACGTTTTGAATGTGCGCATTGCAATGCAAAATTCATTAGGAGAAGTGCCTTCATAATTCACTTGAAAACACATTCTGATGAAAGACCCTATTCTTGCCATGAGTGCGATAAACGGTTCAAATATAAGGCACTCCTCACCACTCATCTTAAATCTCACTCGAACAAAAGGCCGTTCAAGTGTGATATCTGTGATGCCAGTTTGAAAACTAACTCTAATCTACGGGATCACCGATTAACTCACTCTGTTGAGAAACCGTTCACCTGCAATCAATGTTCTGCTTGTTTTAGACTAGAATCAGGTCTAAAATCTCACGTTCAAAATTATCACACCAACAGACCTGTCATATCTTGTAAGTACTGTTCAGAAAAATTCTCACAAAAATTTTGTCTTCAAACGCATGTTCAAAAAATGCATAAAAAAGAAAGACCTTTCTCTTGTGGCAAATGTAGTTTTCGAGCTGAATCGGAACACGATCTCAATTCTCACCTTCGAGTTCATTCTGATGCACCCTTTGCTTGCAAACTTTGCTCCCGAAAATTCAAAAGGAGGTGGCTCCTCAAAAATCATGCACTAAAGGTTCACCATAAAATTCCTACCACATTCTGAAATAGTACCTTAATTTGCAGAATTTCAGGAGGGTCGGTTGTTTTAAGACCTGCTTAATGTAGATCATAATGTTACTGCAACAATGTAAACACGCTTTGAGTGCTGCAACAGCTCAGAACTCGTAATTACCTTTCAATATTGTGACCAACCCGAAAATACCATAAGAATTTACTTGATTTCTTCGCCTTATTTCAATTTTGTTACTGTTACCAGCCTGGAAATTTCAACTGAAACCAGCGCCTGTAAGTTTTGAAACAGTCATTCTAAATAATCGCATACTTTAACTGAACGGAGAGCAAGGAAACTGCTAAGAATAGAGGGGTGCATTAATTAACCAGTCCCAGAGGCTGAAAAGATAATGAACAGGGCCCTCAATGAAAATGTTGAATCCTCATCGTCATATTAGTTTGCAATAAGGGTTCCTCTAGTAGTCATTGTAAGTCCTTGATGAAAAGGAAGAACACTAGCCATCTGAAAGGTGATGACTCACATTAAACCTGAAGTTTCTGCAGCAGATTACAGAATCACTCCAGAATTTTTTTTTTAATGAAATATCTTGAAATGTAAAAATATCTCTGTTGTGATTGGTCTGAGGTTTCAATAAAAAGAATAATCTTTGAAGCCTCCTCAAAAATGCTCATTCGATGTGTTTTTAAGTAGACTGTCCGGAGTGAGTCAAAAAACAGACTCTCTAATTTCAAAAGTGCACCGGGTGGGAGGGGGGGGGGGGCAATTGGATCTTGTTTTGAAACGAATGATTGCTGAAGCAAGCTTTGAAAGGAAAAAGTCTTCAGGTGCCGCTTTTACAACTTGTGTCAGGACTTCACATTATTTCAGCTGTTGTACCAAATCTATTACACTTTTTAAGCACGGTAGAAATCGACAAGGGCTCTCTCAATGAAGGGGTTTTAACACACCTAGAGCACTAGGTACTTTACGGCGTGCTAATAAGTTTTTGGATCCAAATATTTTTTGCGCACCCTGCAGTATCCCTAAAATTGCAATTGCAGCTTACTGTGCACGACTGGTATTTTTCTAAAATTTTATCGATTATTTCAAGCGAATAAAATTTTTCTTTTTGGCGACCCGCACAAGGAAACATGTGTTTTCTTTATATTATAAATGACTTTGTTAATGTCGGAGGAGAGGTTGCCCAAACAAGTTTTGGATTGGGTACCACCTGGGAAGAGGCGACGGGGACAGCCCGTAAAGGGTTGGCGGCAGGGCGTTGACGAAGAGATGTTGCGGTGTCAGTTGCCTGATAACCTCTGGGAAGACAGGCATATGTGGCGTTTGGGGGTCGAATTTAAAGTCGATGTTTTCGTTGTACTGTGCTACTAGGGAAACTTGGAGTTGACTTTAAGCCGAGCTTTCTTGAACAAGCAGCCAAAAGTACTGAGTGCAACATTTCTGGTTTGTTAACAGGTAATCTTCATCCTAGGACCTGTGATTTTTTTTTCAGTGTTATGATGAGCATAAAAGTATTAAGAGGTTTTACTTCTTTTATTTGTCTTGTCTAGATTTTGTGATGAACTCTCGTCAAAAAATTTCAATTGGAACCAGCTCCTACAGCATCTGCGATGATCATTCAAAATCTTCGCTCGATGTTGTGGAAAAGAAATTGAAGAATTTGCTTACAATGGAAAGTAGTGCCACCCAGCCAATTGTAGAAGCCGAGAATGAAACAGAAGTCTCTATCAATGAAAATATTGATTCCTCATATCAGAATCAGTTTGGATCAAGTGATGACCTGGCTTCGAAGACTTTGAAGGCTTCTCTGAAAGAAAAAGAACCGGTCATCTACAATTTGGAAGGGACCCTTATCAAATCAGAGATTCCTGTAATTGAGAGAAGCATCAAAATACCCTCTGGAACCGTTCTCAAAAACGGTCATTATCGTTGTGACTTGTGTGGGAGACAGTTGAAAAACATTTCAAATCTAAAAGGTCATTTCCGGAATATTCACTCAGATGAGAGACCCTTTTCCTGTAAACTCTGTCCAAAGAGGTTCAAAACAAAGAGTATTCTCAAACATCATTTATATGTAACTCATTCTGATGTAAGACCTTATAAGTGTACATTGTGTGAAGCTTCCTTTAAAACTAAAGATTGTGTTGCTTTTCATTTATCAAGTGGAATTCACTCTGATAAAAGACCCCACGCTTGTAAACTCTGCCCATTGCGATTCGCCGCAAGGAGTAACCTTTTATCTCATATCAAAACGCACTCACTTGAAAGACCATACTCTTGTAAAGTGTGTGCAAGAGGGTTCAGATTAGAAAAATTTCTGCAGCACCATTTAAAGACTCATTCTGATGAGAAACCCTTTGCTTGTAGAGTTTGTTCTCTACGATTTCGATGCAAAGAAAGTCTTCGGAATCATTTTCAACGACTTCATGCTCATCAAATGACAGATACTTGTAACGAGAGTTTTAACTCCCGTAAAAAAAGAGATTCTAAAAAAAATTTGAGTTGTCGTGGCTCAGGTAGTAATCTCATTCCTCTTACTCATTCTTCTCAACATAAAAACAAAAGACAATTAAAAAGTACGTTAAAAACCTTTTCCGCCAATGAACTTTATACTTGTGAAAAGTGTTCCGCAAAGTTTAAAGATAAAAAAGGTCTTCTACTTCATTTACAAAGTCACGCCAATAAGAGACTTTTGGAATGTGCGCATTGCGATGCAAAATTCATTAGGAGAGATGTCCTCATAACTCACTTGAGATCACATTCTGATGAAAGACCCTATTCTTGCCATAAGTGCGGTAAACGGTTCAAAGGTAAAGGACCCCTCTGGACTCATCTTAAATCTCACTCGAATAAAAGGCCTTTTAAGTGTGATATCTGTGATGCACGTCTCAGAACTAAGTCCTCTCTGAAGTATCACCGATCAACTCACTCTGTTGAGAAACCATTCACCTGCAATCAATGTTCTGCTTGTTTTAAAGGAGAATCAGGTCTAAAATCTCACGTTCAAAATTATCACACTGATAGATCTGTCATGTCTTGTAAGTACTGTTCAGAAAAATTCTCACAAAAATTTTGTCTTCAATCGCATGTTCAAAAAATGCATAAAAAAGAAAGACCTTTCTCTTGTGGCGAATGTAGTTTTCGAGCTGAATCGGAACACCATCTCGATTCTCACCTCCGAGTTCATTCTGATGAAAGACCTTTCGCTTGCAAACTTTGCTCCCAAAAATTCAAAAGGAGGTGGGTCCTCAAAATGCATTTACTTAACATTCACCACAAGAAATCCCTTCCATCCTGAATTGTGCCGGATTCGAAACTGATCACTGCACTAATTTTAAGTGCAAATGTAAACAATCTGTAAGGGCTAGGATCTCTTTACTTCAGTGGTACAGACGAGTTTAACTGTAGAATTTTTTTTTTTTTTTTTTTTTTTTTTTTTTTTCACTCAAAAATGTAAGCAAGACTTCTTTTTTTTCTTTGATAAATTGGGGGTAAATTCATCCCTTGAGATAGAATTGAATAATTCTGGGCTTTACCCTAAATGATGATAAAAATTTGATCATCCATTTATTTTCAACAAACTGATTATATATAACTGATGAGAAATGTTTTAATTGTATTGGCAGAAACTATTCTATTACTTATTTTGTAAGAGCTCTCAATAAAAGAACATCTTTCAATTTTTATAATTTTAATGTTTTTGGCCTCTTCATGTCCAGAAAAGTTTTTACAATTCTTTTCCAAGATGCACATCAATGGGTCAATTAAGCACATCATAGAATCATCATGTTGCTGCAGAAAATAACGAGATCTCTTCAGTTGCCTGATTCCTACATCAAATGTACTAAATTTTGCAATTGAGAACTATGTACTATTTTTGGCTCATTTTAAAACAAGGTTCTAGGCATCTGTTGCTGTCCTAAAATCTATAATTATCAGGCATGATTCTGTAACAGAATGCTTGTGACCCATTAGGATTTTTTTCATGATTCGTAACCCATTATTCTCAAAAATATTCAGAATTTTTATTTGTCCTAAGTCTGGAGATTCTTCGGAATATTGGTCCCGTAAGTCACTGGTGACTGAATAAAAACCTCAAGGCATTGATGCAACAGTGAACTGGAAAAGTCCTTCAAGAAATCATTTACAATCAAGTTGCACCATTTAATCAAGTACATACTGGTTACATTAATTATTTTCTTGACTTATACGTCAATGACCTGTGTTGCAAACCATGCATCTTAATTGTGATGTTCCAAAAAGTCCACCCTTATTTTCTCGGAGAGAAACAAGCCAACATTAGCACAGGGTTGCCACAGAATTCACAGGATGAAATTCCCTGACACTGGGAGATATGCCAGATAGTGAAAGAGACATAATTAGAAATAGTTTTCAGGCAAAGTTGTTATTTGAAACGTCAAATCTTTTCTAGAAAACAAATAAAGGTGACTCAAGGATTTTTCCCTGACATTTTCGTCATATTCCTGGACATTTCCAGGTTTTCGGTGACTTTTAAAAATTCCCTGACATTTCCCAGTTGTCCCTGACTGCGGCAACCCTGTAGCAGAGAAAACCGGAGGCACCATCAAGTTTCTTGCAAAACTTTACCAGAGAAAATACTTAAATCGCAAATTTCTGACACTTGCAAGACAGCAAGACCTCCTCTGTGTGAACAGCGCTGTTTTTCAGGTTTTAAGATTTTTCAGATTTTCGGTCTTTTCCATAACGTACCCTAACCTGATGAATTCCTGGATGTCCAGGCCTGTTTTCATTTAAGATTCTAGTCCACCATGTCCACTATTCAGCCAATGAAATTGTCAGATTATAATGCAACTTCACACCATCTTTTAGTACAAAAATTAAATAAACAGCTCACAACTTAATTTTTGGGCACCGGCATTACTGCCAAAACCAGCCATTCCTTTTGGATACCATTATGTACATTGATGGCCATTACTGTCTTTCGTAGTCATTACTGTCAAAATCCAGCTTTACAAACTTATAACAAACATACAAGGCAGAAAAAGTTGAAGTAAAGGAAAATACTTTCGATTTTAATTGGAAACCTTCAAATAATAATAAAAAAAATGGTAAAAGTAGGTACATAAACTATACATTGAACATAAATATAAATTACATCACTCAAATAAAAGCAAACTACTTTATTTAAGAGTAATGAGCTAAATTAGAAGTTTCGGTTCTTTAAAAACGGATCCGGGCAAAGAGAATCCTGAGAACAAAATCCTCCTTTCATTGTCTTCAGAGCAGGATGAAAATAATTTATCATCAAACAAAATTAAGGGACTTCCTACACCATGATGATTTCTGAACTGCATATCTCGAAATATTTAATTTATCGATGGTGCAAATGCAAACATGTGTATCTTGATTGCGATGTTTCAAACTCTCGGTTCCTTTTTTGTTTTTTATACCCAGACTGAACCAACATCATGGCTTGAAAATTTTACAAAATATTCTTCACTTGAAGAAATCGGAAAAATCGCAAATTTTTTTAAGAAATGACGTCTAGTAGTTTTCCACATAGAAAATACTTAAAATATGATAGGAGGTCTGCAACGAGGCAAACCAAGATATGCATTTTGGCAGATTCACTGTCAATATTTTATTTTACATCAGAGAGAGGAAGGGGAAAAAACTGGGGAAAACCCTTTTCATTTCAAATTCTAACCGAATCAGCCCCATCTAAAGATAAGAAAATCGATGAAATTTTTCAAGAAATGAGAGGTATTAGTATGCTTACACACATACATAAAAGAAAATCTTAGTACAATGAGATACATGTCTTCAGAGTCCAGTCATCATTATGAGTAGTGGGCTTGTAAGCATTGTCAAACTTCAATATTTCTTTGACGTTTTATCTCTACAAAATTTTGCAAAAATTTTAGTAGACGCAAAAAGTTCCAAAGTCAACTTCTAATTATCACTAATGCCAAAATATGATCCTTTATTAATGCTCGATTCATATACATTGCAATCATTTACAATTCACAGAGGCTGCTGTCAATGCATGCTGAATATAGTACTTCTTGCATGCAATTTTGGAATTAAATTTCGAAAGAAATTCTCTACATATTTCAGACTTTGTCAATTTGCCCGTTCATTACTTCACTTCTGGAAATTCTATCACTATTGTGAATACAATAGTTACATACTCTAATTAGGAACTCATAAAGAGAGGTAGCTGAAACATTCTCGATAATGTGACTGCTGCCATTCTGAGCAAAACATTTGTCTTCTTCCAGCCAGAGTGTCCACAGATATTAGGGGAAAAATTCTCTGCTTCTCTCCGTCTTCCACTCCGAAATGACGTAACTGTTGAATTGCCCACAAAGTTATCTGATTTTTTCGTCTCAATTATGACTATAGATAAAAAAAAAAATTCAACAGAGGTGAAAACTTGCGGAACAGCAAAAAACTCACGACAAAATAATTACCCTCTTTCGGAGATGATTCCTCGTTCTGTAGAAATACTTAGGTGCCCTTCTTAAAGGAAATTCTTCTCTTTTCCCACAAATTTGTTACTAATACTTTTTCTCCTGACTTTCCACAGTTGGGACACCCTGACTAGCAGAGACTATCAACACAGAATGGTGAATCAAAAAGCAATACATAATGATTCTGCCAGAGGACATGTGGCTAGGAGGTGTTCTTAATTTGTATTGAAAAAAAGAAGAGAGAGAGAGAGAAAAAAAAAAAAACCATAACCAATTGAAAGTAGGTTTCTGTACTATTTTTCTACAGGCTGAGCAGTTTGCTATGGTTTCATACCTAAAATAGGCACGGTTTAATTCAGGAGAAACAATTACAGTTATCATTCACGAAGGTGATACTTATATTTTTTGGAGGGGGGAGGAGATTTTTCACACGTGAAAACAGTTACTCCTCACCTTCATTGTTTTCTCAATGTGCTGTTGTTTACCAAAGACTGTCAGTACAGAGTCCTCATTAAAATCGACAGGGTCATAAAGAAATCATATGAGAGAAAGAGTCTACTTGGTTTGGAAACTTAAAGGTCGGAGTTTCATGAACTGCTTGACATCATCATCCGTTAGTTTGCTCTTCCTCTCTTGGTGACTAGCGACGATTTCTGATAATTTGTCTATTAGGATTTTCTTGAGTTCGCCAGTTAACAAAGCTCCACTGCTATAATCCTGATAGAAAAGGAAAAGAAACAAATTTAAAATAAAATTCGACTCGAAAAATCTACTGGTGAACAAGATCTAAATTAGAGTGCCTCCAAGCTTCTTCATGTTCAAAGAAAACATTGATATCAATAAATAAAACCACTGAAAATTAACTCCAAAGTCATACAATGAGAAGTGAAAATGTTGATTAAACTTATTTGTTTTCCTTTCTGCTTTAACAGATGATAATTAATCATAATTAAATTACGGGTCATTCTCAAAAAGACTCAAATGCAAGAAATAAAAATACAGGAAGAACAGTAAAACTGTATTAATCAACCCGTATTGAATTGTAGATTAGTTAATGTGATTTATTAATTCATCGCTTTAACATTTTAGAGCTATGAAATTTAAAAGGGGTCAATTAAAACGGTTATTATATTTTTTCTCGTATTTTTAGCGCTTACGTCTCACTGAGAATGACCAATTCCATTCAGGCCATTGATGGGCACTTCTTGATTGGAGAGTCTCAGAATTTCCGCTAATATTGTAAGGAAAGTGAGGGCATGCGTTTCATTGAAATTTTTAGTAAATATACTTCATGATTCTACAGTGTTCTGTAGAAAGAAAAATCACCTATTGGATTTCGCTGAAAACATGAATTAGTGACGAGAGATTCTGAAAAATTGCAACCAAGAAGTGCCTTTCTCACACCCAGCTTTTCACTCCATCATAATTAGCTTTTAGTTGGGAAATAATTTCGGAACAAATTCTTGTGAGTTCATTAATGACTTGGTGAGACTATTTTTTCCTCACATATGAGTGAGATGTAAACTCAGTGCATATGGTTGAAACTGAAAATCCTTCACTTAACTTTAACAATATTTTCTTTAGATAATCTATGAGAATTGAGAAAGACATCTGAATAACGATCACAATACAGCCTGCGTTTCAGCATCGCCTATTTGATGAATCGGCTTAGATACCTGATGTAAGGCAGGAATGCAGAAAATTTCAGCATTCCAAAGGACTGCACACTTTATACCAAGAATTTTGTTGTGGACAAAATTTCAATATTATTTGGTACAGTGTTTCTTATGACCTCCTGGGCACAATGTGCTTTTAAAATCATACTTTTGATGAGCCAATCTCAAGGAGATGGGACTGAAAAGTTAATTTTTTCGTTTCCTTACATGCATTTTCTGTTGGAGGTTTGGGAATTTTGCTGTTTGTATGCAGACGCTGCGCCACACACTGTTATCATTCGGAGAAATTTGATTCTTTTCCCCTGTCTTATCTTTCTGACTAGCAAGGAAACAAAAGTTCTGCTTCATCATCAATAAAATATTGCAACATTTTTACTAGGTGTTGGATATAAAAATGCTTGAAAATTCACTTTAGAGCACCACTTTCCTCGACATTGGCACATGTAAGCTACATCTTAAAAAAGTGCATTTTGCTTAGGAGGCTGTAAGGTAAGGTACATCATTTTAAAATAATCTAAATTTAGCCAGCGCCGAATTTTTAGGCATTGAGTATTCACACCTCTTCATGCGCTTGCTCTGTGGCTTTCCACATTTTTCTCTACAGCCTGACACAAAATTTTCGATTGACAATAGCAATGACCTTTTTTTTTCTTTCCTTTTTTAATTTTTTCTCAATGGCATTGAGATATTAATGATAAGACGTAAAAATTTGGAGGGTATCAGGAAACTCAAGGTGTCCCAAATAGGGTCTAAATCTGGGTGCGGACTGAGGTGAGAACATGCACACCTTCTAATCTTGGAAAATATTTCCCTCTTTTCACAATATTGGGGCCTTTTCTATTAGTTCTTTCTCGCTAGTTCAGGCATGTGATAGGCATTTTCGCAACCCTGATGTGAGGTTTGGATAATATGTATATCCATATCATCCACAGCTCAACTGTGATACTTTTAGATTTATTAACTTTTCAGAGACTAATAATATAATCTAAAATCTAATAAGAATTTAATCTAACTATTCGGACTTCAGAAATAATTTACTCTCATTTCGATCAGTGCTTGGTTTGACGGAGGGAACAAATGTGAGGAACTTACTTTTCTAATTTGTTCCAATTTTTCATCATCTTCTAGGAAGAATTTTAGATACTGATAAGATGTATCTACACTACAGTCGCCTCCCAGTTTCCTGTGTTCTTCAATGGTATCACGACCGCCTGAGAATGCATATTTATTAACCTGAAAGAGACAAGTTTTTGTTACTAAGGGGCAAAAAAAGTCATTTATGCGCAGGAGACACAGTCAAGTTAATAGGCCCTCTTTGGGTAAAATCATAAGAAAATCATGACAGGCACATGAAAAGTCTGAAATCCACTCTTAACATATAATTTGCTACGTTAGTCGTACGTTTTTTCTTTCTTCTGCCGGCGGGTAGTTTTCCTTGGTTGCAGACAACCAGGTTTGCTCGGTCAGAGGTGTAAGAAATCCTAACCTACATGAACAATCTTACAAACTTTTTCTTACGTATTATTTTACTTATTTTCAAGTCTTTGTTGCCTCTTTATTTCTTCGCGCTGCAAAAATAAGCTTTAAATCAATAGAAATCATACATACGGCAAGTTTGTGACACTATGCAACATTATTCATTCATTTTGATTAGGTTTACTTGTGTCTCTTTCGGACAAAACCTGACTGCTGACCACTAAGGACAATTATCCGCTGTGTTGGAAATTCGAAAGAATGTATTACAAACTAGTCAGATTGCGTGCTGAGAAATGGATTCCACACTTTCATCATGTAAGTACCCAACATCAATTTTGTGTGATTTTACCTGCAGGAGGTCTCTTTCCTCAGCTGTAACTTTTGCATTGAACATGAATGCAACCATCTTCAAAGGTAGGCAAGTCTGGCATAGCAATTCATTGAAAAATTATGAGGTGCAAAGTGACACACACATGTACTGAATACCAATCGCAATAAAAACTGCATTTTGTGAATGAAATGTTGGGATGAAAATTATATCGTATTTGAACAATTTTTCTAAACCATGTATTGATCATAATGCCTTCCTTGAAGCACATTTCAAAGTAGCTCAAGCTCACTAGGTCCAATCGTGAAGGGGCCGACAAAAAATTCAACTTGAGCGGCAATGCATCTTAACTCAATCTCCACTTTACACATGGACGTGTCTAGGGACCGAAAAAAAATTCGACTTGAGCGATATTTCGTATTAACCATAGTTTGACTTAGGGAGCTTTTACTGTACATGGTATTTTACTTTTGAGGTAATTTACTTTACTTACCTACAGTGCACTGAGAGTATTTTACATTATCTTACACTACTTTGTATCAGCCTTTCATGTCCAACAAAATAGGTGGCTCTATCTCATAAAAATTAAACAGAGCATTGGTTGAGTGGGTTAGACATACCTTATTTTTAATTTGCTTTGCAGTATCTGTCAGATAAATGGCCGAGAGGTCATTACTCGCTGACATTTTCGTCATAGCTCCTTGAAGAGCAGGCAAGAAAGAAGAATGAAGCAACGCTGGCTTGTGATGACCTAATTTTGGCGCGACGTCTCTTGTCATTCTGAAATATGGATCCTACAACAGATAATTAAACATGTTCATCAGGCTTTGACTCATGCATGATTATTTTTTTCTAGCAAATATCTTCAACACTACGTCAAGATTTCAATGTTGAAGATGGAGGCCCAATTTCTAGAAAATTAGTACACAATCACCCTCGTCTTAATTTATAGAATGAGTTTTTGTGTCGTTATTACTGAACCGACAAGAAGGCAGTTAATAAAGTGACAAATCATGGACAAAAATTTGAGACTGGACGGACATGAAGAGGGAATAATATAATTTCTTTTGTAAACAACAGATGGAACAATTCTGTTTTATGGTCCCATTTTGTCACTTTCGTTTTCTTCCTCTTTTTTTACTTTTCAAGACTGATTCAGTAGACTTGTCAGTTAACACATTTGATGGTCCCAAGAAAAACAATACTTAACCTAACCTAACCCTATTGTACACTTTTAGACAGCTTAGTGCAATTATACTGCCTTTTGAAAAACGCAGCATGGTTGAAGAAGATTTTGATCATTAACACTGATACATACTAAAACATTGCAACAATGTTCAAGACTGTTTCTAAGAAACAAGTCCTGTCTCACAAAAAAGCTCAGTCAGCAATATTCCTGCTTGATAATAAGTCAATTTTTTTTTAGTGCAAAGTAAAAACATTATATAATGAAGAAGAATCAAAGGAAACAGAATCTAATTACGCACCTGATCTATTGCACAAGGAATCAGGCAAGGTAAATTCTTATCTCCAAAGATAAATGGAAAAGATGAGGAGAAAGAGGGTGCTGCTTGTATGGCAGGGAAAGCAATTTTTCCGATAACATCACTATCTCCAAAACCAAAAATACCTTTGACTTGATTAAATGTTACATTCTTCTGAACTCTAACTATATTCCGATAAAATGCTGGACATTGTCTATAACAAGCAGAAAACAACACTACATTACAAAACGGATCACAGAGCAGGGTGAGAGCAACACAACAAAAACCGAAGAAGAAACTAAAAATCAAGGTTCATAGTTTACATTAAAATTCGTCAGTTTGAACTATCTGTAGAAAATAAAACCGAAATCAATGTCAATCAAGTAGGTACTAGAGTTTGGATAATATAAAGACTTTCCATACCTCCAAAACTATTTCTAATTTTTTATGCCTGCATAAAATCTCTAAATTGTCATTGGTGCAGTAAAAGTAAGGTATGCAAACCACAGACTTATACTATATCAGGAGCTTATGCAGTGACCATGATACAAATCCATCGAACATTTATTACTGAAATTCTTGGCTAAATGTACAATTGTGAAAATACTTACCCAATCAATTCTAAATCTGAGAAAATAAAGGTGTTGCTTGGATCAAACCCACATGCTATTATATCCTTAGTGTTCTCGTACGCTAGTTTTGTTGCTTCATCTATTTTCAGATTTTTCCACAGAAATTTCTCATCGTCTGTGAGCTGAATGATAAGTGGAACATCGAAAACATCTTGCAGCCATCTGAAATCATGCGGTATAGGAAATTAGACAACATCGAAACTTAACAAATACTTATTGTGAAAATTTAGGTACAAGAATAAGACACGGAAATCTTGATGGAGGTTTTGGGGTGACTGAGAACAATACACTGAATACCAAGCTTCTGAACATGAGAGCTGGAAAAATGAGAGGGTCGCACTGCTAAGATGTATGTTTCTATTTAAAAAAAATAAATGAAAGAAGTTGAGAGGATAAAACCCAAGAGAATGAAAATTTTGTAGTAAATCTCTTTCCTAACATTAGATGGATGTTGCTATTTACTCATTCAATTACAAAGATCTAGAGCAATCACCTTGACTATATTCTTTCAAAAACTGCGACTGGACTATTGAGGTATGTCAGTATGACAGTTGTAGTATTATACAGTCAAAGCATTACATGTTGCCTGCAATGTCTGCCTCATGCTACCGGCTGTAGCCACAGCACAACTAAAATAACTTCATCTATTTCATTTGCCGTATCTTGTGTACTCGCCATGTACTAAGCAACAGGTCCATTTCCTTAATAAAAGTAATCCACTTTACTTTTTGTCTTTGTCTCTTCGATGAACATTCCAACCGCACAAACAACGATGACCAGACAAGACAAGACATAACCCTATCTTAACTACGTAATATATCCCATTTTGATGTCTAATCAGGCTGCTTTCAACATTCAATCATCGGCCTGCTGAGGACTATTCATAGTCTCCACTGCATTTTGCTGGTGATTAAATACTTTGAAGAGATTAAAATTTTAATAAATTTGAAAAGGATTTCTAACTTGGTTTACTTACTTAGTAAAAAGAAAGGGAATAAGGTGTCCTATGTGCATAGCTGAGGAGGAAGGTCCTCTGCCTGTGTAGAGGAAAAATGGTTTGCCTGCTTCATACAGGTTCAAAATACTGTGCATGTCACGGTGGGAGAAAAATATTCCTCTCCGGAGTAAATGGTGTACGGGTTTGCCTGTGACCTTCTCAAATCTTGCGAGTAGAACATCATCAATTTTGGAGCTCCCGAACCTTGCTGAAAAAAGAAATTAAGTTTAAGTGGACAAAAGTCAACTGAATGAATTGTCTCTGGTTCCATTCCTATTTAGCCACAAAATTGAACATGAGTTTGAAGAAGGTACTGCTATCTAAGTGAAATATCGACACTGTAAAATACGATAATTGCCCATGGGACATATTAGACATCTAGTTGTACTTTGAGCAAATGTGCCAGATTACAGCGAGCTATTAAAATTTTCAAACTTTCTAGACCTCTGGCTTACACAATGAATCCATCAGTTTGTTCGATAATTTTCACAGATCCTCATAGGAGAGAGAAAGAGACCACTTAATTGGAGTTTATTGAGTACAGAAGTTGAAAGTACGTGTCAGGTGCCACGTAGGAATATTCATCTTCATTAATATTCCCGTTGACACAGGGATGAGGCTCTTGTGATGCTGTGCCGTTAATGAGCCCACTACTATTCAGAAAAATTAGGCCAGAGAATAACGCACAACGAAAAGGTTGATAGGTATTACGTTGGCTGTGAAAAGGGTCCAAATTTCCGACAGAAGCCAGAATCCAGTTAGTCAACCTACCCTTTCGTAGGTTCTAACTCTAAGGACTCTAGGACTCGCATGTAACATAAAATAGAAATCCTTCGGCAGATAGAGCTCGCGCATCGAATGTTGAGACAAACGTCAAAGTATTGTTCATGTCACCATTCACCAGTGGTGCCACCTGACTACATGTATTAACCTGTTGAGTGGTGCGAATTCAAAGCTTATCGGAGATTGAAGTTTGTCTCAACATACGATGTGCGAGCTCTATATTGGAATTGAGGTTAACGCATTCAGAGGGTTTCAAACGGCACTATCAGCCGCACAAAGTGAGATGCAAACTTGACATTCTTTTAGCCAAGAGTTGTGACAGAAAACCACGAAGATGAAACAAAGGAAATAGGGTGGAAAAATGGTAAAAATGTGAGCAGACAGTAAGCAACCAGCATGGTCTTCATGAGCTTACCTATTAATTTATCATAGTCTACGCCAGTATTCGACGAGCTCGTAACGTTCCATGGATCAACGACGTCTCCTTCCGTGTCGTCTGTTCCAGTGTCCTCGATTTTAAGATCGGACACATTTAAATTGTCACCCATCACTGAATAACTTGCAGATAACTTACTGAAAATTGGAAAAAACGTGTCATTCCGACGAAAACAAAAATTCCGCTGTTGCTGCTACTTCTTCTTCTTCGCAGAGGTTTGTTTACCTTGAAGCACGGCTGCCAATTGGGAAATTTCTCAGAATTTGGGAACTGCAGTGAGTTATCACTTATCACCTCGATTTTGAGTCTGATGGATTTTATTTGATTTTATTGCTTGAATTATTGACATTTAATTTTTCGTGCTTTCAATCGCGGAGGAGCGGTGGAAAAAGAAGATTATAATTAATCTTTCTTCATTCTTCAGCCTTCAGCCATTAAAAAACAGTAACTTGAATATCATGGAGTCTTGGCAACACTGAATTGTCGTCCAGTGAAGCTGCCAATGAAGATCCCTGCCAAGAAACTACTACTTTTTGAACACCCAGTACATATCGATATATATCGAAACAAAATGTAAACATATAGTGGCAATGAGTGGTTCCCAATCCCAAATGAATACTGATAAGAATTCACCAGAAGCATGGGTTGCATTTGCATGTAAATTTGAACGACATCGAACGGTTACTTATTATATGTTTTCAAGCTGAAATCGCGTGTAGCAGTGCACTGATTGTGAGTCTTTAGTTTGCCTATAATTCAAAGGGAAATGGCAGTAATTAAAAACGTAATACTATTGTGAAGTTTACTAATTTCTATGAAGTAAGAAATGCCTCCAATCCAAATCTATCCTGAAGTTCTGCTACCTTGAAAGCAGGATCTGGATTTCAAATGTCAATGTTGTTAGTGGTGAGCCGCCCTGCAACTGTCCTCAATGTCCTCGCCTTGAGTGTTTGTGTTTTTTTATTAGTACTGATTCAATTCCTACAAGTGCAGCTCAATTTCCATGGTGTCGCATCAGGACTCCAGAAGGTAAGTTTTTTGAGATATGCATGCATGAAAATACTGAGTGAGACCATGTGCATGAAAAAGGGACAGCATACAAGAAATGAAGCTGCCTTGTCGAAGTTAACTATTTGGGACCGTTTTTAAATGGAATTACCTAATCACAAGCGGTTGTTGTTGTTGGACTCTGTTTGAATTACACGATGACTTGTGCGGGTAAATATGAATGCCTAACAGTTCTATTGAACGCTAATCAACCTCTGTGGCCGGATTATTGAAACTCCTTCTGTCCGACACGACAAGACATAGCCCTATCTTAACCATGCAATATATCGCAATACGATATCTTATGGGGTTTGCTTTAAACTTTCAATAATCAGCCTGCTGGAGATTAATGGGGACCGTGAGGTTGCGTTTGCAAACAGGAAAACCAAACGGAATCAGATTTATCTACTTCAACAACACAGCTTCACTCTTTCTAAACTAACCTACTAATGACTGAGAATACCTGCCCATGTTTTTTATTGAAGGAACATTATCTCACCGTGAAGAGTTATACAAATGTTATATCAAGCATAACATATAGTATTAGAAGAGATATATTGTGAAGACCACAAGAGAATTTATAGTCATTTCTGGAACATTATTTTAGGTCAACTTGGAACCCTTCGGTGGAATTTTGCCATAGTGTCGGCATCATTAGACTTTGTTTGAATCACCCAATTATTTGTATTTTTACAAATGAATATCTAATGTTTGCACCAAACACTCAGCAATCTTGAAATGTCAATGAGAACCTTCAGTTGCATTTAGTAAATAGATAAAGCAAACAGTATCCTATGAGAAGAGCAATTTCAGAATTTTGTGAAACCCATACCTACCATTGGTTTGCTCATTCTTTCCAAAATCATTACTACATATTATATCATAATATACCAGGAATAATTAAGTGAATACTGCTGTAACTGTGTCTAATTCAAATTACCAATGTATTTCAGGGTCTAAGAATTGCCTAACATTCAATACAGCTCGTCCAATTCCTCTTTCTACTTACATTGTCGTGGAGCACGGTAACTGCAAGACAACTCTATGAGCAGCCGAACTATGAAAAAAGCAATGCAGAGTAATGAATATAAGTTTCGAAGTTCAGTGCATAGATCTAAAGCCTTAATTCCCTGGTTTGGAGATAGGATCGAAATCAGGTAAGAAATTATCAAAAACTTGTTCTTCCTTTTTTTCCATCTGTAGCATCACTTATATTCATGGATACCCCAACCACAGAAACTTCTAGCATAACCGTAGGACCCGCAAAAGTTTAGCACAGTAGGTACTATTATTGCATGAGGTAAAAGATAATAATAGAACAGCAAATACTAAACTATCCCTGAAGAGAATCCTAGTATTCAGGCTACTTACTATGGTATAACTAAAATTTTTTTGATCAGAGACATTTTAAGTTTCCTTTAAAGTTATGTTCAGATAATGGGATTCACAGGGAGTGAATGTCTGTCTCAAAACTGTATCGCCCATCAAATTCAGGTAATAATTTATGACACATGGTTGATTTCAAGATAAGAGGAATAGTCGTATTGCCGTGGGTTTATTTATTTATTTGATCTTTGGTACAGAAATGTAAGCTCCTGGTAGAGCTATTGTACAGGTCAATTACAATGAAACGACAATGAAACGGGTTATAAACGACTTAGGGCAAAACAATTAAAAACCAAGTTAATACATTAATAGAAATGATGTCTCTGAACTTATCCATGCTGAAAAATATGATGCAATATGATAACATTCAATGACATGAGACTTTAAAGGTCAAAAATGTCTGGTTGGTGATGCGTCGCCAACCCTGATTTTGAAGCAAAAGAGCAATTTACGATAGTCAATCAGTACTGATCATGGATTCTTTGACACTATTTGCTGTAAGGAGAAGCTAATGTTCAAGGAAATTGCCATTTTGAACTGAAATAATTATTTTTAAGCGATGTCCGCATTTAACGTCTCGTATCTGTAATGGGACTTCTTGAAATCTAAATCTGACATTTAAAAAACCTTTAAGACAACATCTTATATGAACCCCTATCAACCTGAATGTCCACTGAGTCCTATTCAGTGGAGACTTTGCACAAAAAAATGTAATTGCTTCGTCTGAAAGTGCCTAATGAGCTGAGTTCGCAGTATTTTTCATAATTTTTTTCTGACATGGGAAATTGGAGAAAGATCGATTTAAAAGTGAGAAAATGTGCTGCCGTTTGACGTCATCGGGCGGCATTTTCCATTTAAACACATGTATTTTAGCAGGATCGGTTATTCTGTCATATCTCCTCTAATAATTGCTCAATTTACGAATCAAGGGTATCTTCGTGTTCAGTTCCCTTAAAAGTTTCCACTTAAACATGAAATTCATCAGATTTCAGACCCTTGCAAATTCACCGTTGTCACTTACACTTTCTCTTGATTCTTTCAGATGCATGGCCGTATTGTTATACTCTTTCATATGTATGCTGACTGCTGAATTGCTAAAGTGCGGAAAAATGGTAATATTTGACTCTCCTTTTTAGAAGTAAATCTTTAGCTAAGCATAATCTGAAGCCATTTGCAGACATTGGAAAATTTCGCTTTTATTTTTCCCCGTTTTCGCGGTTATTTTCCCCGAATTTCGCTGTTAATTTTTCTGATTTCGCCGTTATTTTTGTAGCGCTTTTTGCGTTTGACAGTTTAAAATATAGCTTTCACATGATCACATGTTAAAATTATTTGAGGTCATGTTTATGCCTTGGTTGCCGCCCTTTCTTTCATTAGTATTTTGATGCCATTGGCGAACGTCGATAGCTTGTAGCCAATGACGACCAATGCTCAGAAACAACTCCGTAATTTCTTATTTTGAAAAAAAGCGCGGCAAACTTCGTCTTACAAGCATACATACGTAAATTTCACGAAAATGTACGGATTTCGCCGATTTCGCGGATAAATTTGGGATGGATTCCGCGCGATTTCGCGATAAATCCGGAAAATGGCAGATTTCGCGTTATTTCGCTTTATATTTTCGTGATCAGGGTGTTTTGATCGGTGCTTCTGTCTGGTTTTCAAATTCCTAAGCACATTTTAAAAATTTCGCGGCGAATCGCAGCGGTGAAATTTTCCGATGTCTAGCCATACATGTATCAACAGTGGATGTCGAGTTTTTAAGTTTTGAGAGCATTGTCTCCAAAGTTGTGCATTTTGATGTCTATACACCAAGTAGGGGTTGGTCAACTTTTCACACATCTCTATGACAAAATCCGTGGAATAGCATGTAAATTTATAAAAATCGCCACAAAGATCCCTTGAGCCTCAAGCCAACAATACACCTCTTTGAGTTGATGTGTCTCAAATTCTTGAAAACTTAAAATTTTTTTCAGTGTTTCTTGGAGTGGTGTTGAAATGCAATGTTTTTCTGCAAAAATTAGAATTATTCTTACACCACTATTATTGCTCCTTTGCAGTGTTTGTTTATTCCTGTGCGAAAATCATAACTTCAAATAAAGGCTGCAGATGACTCAAAGGGTTGCATCAAATATTAAATTCATGTGTCTACAGAACGCAGAGCGGTGTTGCAAAATGCTACAGTGCGTTGCAGAAACGACTTTTATGCATGTTATGTATCTAACAAAAGAAGGTTCAGATTTCTTTTATCGAGCCCAGGGCAGGAATGTTCTAAAATTGATATTTTTCCCCAACTCGCTCGCAGGATTTTGTACAAAATTTAGGAAATTGTAGTTAGGATCATAAGTGAAGTAGTCCTACCGTTAAAATTTATCAAAATTTTTTCCTACAGCTGCAACTGATATTTTAATTATTGTGGTGTCTCTTTTACGCAAGTAAAAAGTCTATTTCATGACAGCTCACTTTTAAAGTATTTAAGGAAATTCAGTTTTTAATTTAAAAGACTTTCTAATATTATTTATTTAGTTGACACACCTGCTATCTTTGAAGTTTTTTCTAATTTACATACTTACTATCTTTGAGATTTGTGTTTTCTCATGCTTATCTTACCTCATTGACCAGAAATTTTTGCCAAAAATAACTCGGTTTCGTAGGTAAAGATAGAAACAAGAAGGCGCATAGTAATAATAAAACAAGAAAATCACGCCAAAACAACGCACCTTAAATCAAATCCCTCTGTAAAATGCATTACATCTTGCTCCTATAATATTTTAATGTTATCAATTTTTGCCCACAGGTTCTCCCAAAACGCAGCTTCACATTAGAAGATGTTAGCCAAGCCTTGAGAGCAGCAAATCTCAGTGCTGCTGACATTCCATGTATGATGCTCACATCAAAAGATTTCCAAAGGCTATGTGAATCTCTGAACGTTGAATTTCAGTGCTAACTTTAAATAAGATACTACTTCTGTTTTGAGGAAATAATGATATCTGCTACAAGAAAACCTCCAACACATGTCCACCTTCTTCATCCTCATTGTTTGCATCTGCTTTGTTATTACAGAGTCGATAATTTATTTTAACCTTCAAGTCCATTGAGCCTAGTATGGGTATTTTGAGTTGATTGAATCTGTTTAAAAATGTTTAACTCACTCTGCTCTTATACTTTAAAAATGTAATTTCCGCCGTCATTGAGCACATCTTCACAGAATGATCTGATAACTTTGCAGCCAATACAGCATCCTCTTTTGCCATAAAAATTGCCAATGACAATTACTTCTTTTGAAGTTTTGACCTTTGCAACCTCGTCAGTTTTACGTAAATCTTTGTGACCAAAAATGACCACATCTTACTGAAATAACTAAAATTATTAAGATCCATTAAAACTCACTTTCGCTTACAATAAATAAAATTGGACTAGTTTTAAAGGCTTTCCTTCATCTTCAGTGAACACCGGCAGTTGGTGTTCACTGAAGAGGAAGAAATGCCCTCGAAACCAGTCCAATTCTATTTATTTTAAATGCAAGTGAGTTTTAGTAGTACTTAATAATTTTAGTCATTTTAGAATCTTGTGTAGTCCATTTTACGTATTTATTGAAAAATCCTTACAGAGCTTGCTAATCTTAGATTGTGCTATTAAGAAGCTCGTGAAAGAATTCCAAACGTACCGGGCCGTTTCCTTATTTCTCGGCTCTTGTGATTATGTACTGCCATATTAACGTTTTAAATGTTTTTATCTTCAAAACAATCTTCATCAATTTATTTAACATGCCTCAGAGATTCTCTGCCCTACATACCAGCATTTGTTTCCAAATTTCGGTGTTTAAAAATTTTGGAATCTGATATTTTGATTGTATATTGTATGCATATTTTGAAAAAATTCTGTTCTTATTGTAATCAAAAGTGATTTTACATACGTCTCATGATTGCCCTATCTCGGGTCTTCGTAGTCCCGGCATTGTTGAGCCTTTCTTTTCTTTGCCTTTGACTTGTGTATCCTCAGCCTGTAGTCTCTCCCAATGACCTATGTTTGTGATATATTACAGGCAGATCCTGAGAAATTTCCTTTTTTCACCTAAATATCAACTCGTAGGCAATCATTGCTATCAGGGCATGGTTGGTATGAGTAACTCCTTATTAGCCGTGTTCATAAAGAAAATAAGGAAGAGAAAATTGATGCAACTATCTTTATTTCAAGCCTCAGTAGTTTTATGGCAATAAGTGTCTTTACTATCGAATTGTTTACTTCCTAGAATGTAGTTCTCTGTATTGACTTATGCACATCATACTAGGGACAGTTAGCAATTATTTTCCTGTCTCATAAATAATTTATAATCAGTAAACCTTTTTCTGAGTGTCCTTTAATGCTCCATTGAAGATGAATAGATTCAAATATTCAGTGTTACCATGACTTTCCTGCTGTAGTGTTTGCTTTAAAAGTTCTGTTGTTCAATGTGACTTTTCATCCGATACTATTTGTACGGAGGTGACAAACTTGTAAGTATATCAAACTCACTAGTTCCTTTTTATTGGAATCTTGATGCAAAGTGACGTAAATAATTGGTGAGGAAGAAAAAGCGATGGTTCTGAAGCAATATAGTCCCTGAGCCTTATCCACTGGTGTGCTAATTAGTCTGTTTTCTTCAATTGTTACCAATATCCTTTTTTTTGTCATTTAGTCAGAAAGCAATTTATTTTTAGGTAATACTAGCGCACCAAGTTAATACTAGTTCATGTATAGATTATTGTTATTGTTACTTAAAAATTTAATTTTCAACTCCCTGCACACATCTGTGTGTATGGAGATGTTGTTCTAAATGTGCTGTGAATTATTAGTTTGTCCTCTTTGAAAACTTGGTGCAAAGTGTCGTACATATTTTGTGAAAAAAAAAGACGCTGGATCTGAAGGGCCTGTACTTAAACTCTTCCTAGTGATATGTTAATTAGTTATTTCCCTGGAATTCACTCAGGTTTCTTATCGCCATGTAGTCAGGAAGAAATCTCTCATTTGCTACGTACCACTGTGCAAATTTGGAATTAGTCAATGTACGTATCAATTGTACATACAACATACACCATGACAAGTATTAATTTTTTCACAAACTATCTCCATTGTAAATAATTGCACCCCTAAATCATTACCGAAAATGAGTCTTTGAAAAGAAAGAAGGAAATTCACAGGCTCAATTTTAGTTTGGATCTGGGTTCAAGCATAATTTTGCCTTGTTACCCATTTTTTTTTTAAATAAAATCATATCAGTATGTACTTTCATCTCTGATGCATTCATTCATCCCACTAGGTATAATTGAGGTTTTTTTTTATTCGCTAATTCCAAGTGTCAAGTGAATTTGAGAATGTTCATGAAACATCTTACTTAGCACAAGAAACTCAAAATGTCCTAAGGAGAGATAATGAAGCATAAATAATCTAAATTTGTGCATAAAATTACTTTCTTGTCAAAAACAAAAAAAAATATGTGAAGATTGTGGAGGAGCATGTTTCTTCTTCAGTTCTTTTATTTTTCACTTTCGATTAATTTTTTTCACCTAAGTCTCCTTTCATAGGATGCCCATTAAAACAAGAAGAGACAGTATGCAAGCACAGCACTACATTGAAGGGTTGAGCGACAGATGTGCTTAAATCTGTTGTGATAGTGAAGAGAGCTGTTAATGCATTTCTGTATGATCCATGGTTAGTACAAGATCCTATGTGTCTTGAGGCTCATCCAGGACTGCACTTACGACTCGCTTCCATGTTCCCGGCAAATTTCATAATTCCTCCAACAATTTGTTTTTGCACCCGCCAAGAGATCTGTGTTTTGAATACCTATCTTTGAATTTTACGCAAAAGTTTAACTGGATATAAATGAATAACACAACAGAGAAAAATCATAAAAATTGCTCAAAATATCGTATTAAGGTCACACTGGAAAATAAATGCTCTTGGATCCAGAGTCCAGACTTTTAAAAAATTAGACAAGAAAAAATACTTTTGATTTAATTGGATTTTTGCTAGATTCAAAATGAAATCCGCCTAAAGTAACTGGGCTCTCGATTCAAGCAAAAATCACATTGAATCAAGAGTATTTACTCATGTCAAAATTTCTTTAGAGTTCGGACTCTGGATCCCTGAGAACTTTTTCCCAGTGCAGCTTTCATTCTGCATTAAGCCACAAACTGCAAAGAGCACAAGAAGGCCACTCCAGATTATTTTTTTTTTTTTTTTTTTTTTTTTTTTTTTTTTTTTTTTTTTTTATTGAGTCGATCCTTTCGAATTTTCCTTTTAATTTCAACTAATCAAAAAGGAACCTAGAAAACTTATAACAAATTTTCAAAGTATTAAGCGTTCAATCCACATTCCTTTCCAATAAGACTGATACACAAGCCGCAAGATGGGTGCAGTAGGCACATCTGAAAATAAATTAGGAGACTTAATTCGGATAGTCACCCTAATTTTAATTAAAACTTGCTTTAGAAAATGAAACATGAAATTCAATTGATTTTCTCAAAATATTCAAATATTCTGAACTTTTATTTCAAGATATTATTCTCTTACCGCGCTGAACCATTTATTTGGAATATTGAACAGTTTCATGAGCTTCTTTTATAGAATAATAGTAGTCAGGTGCCCACAGTATACATTATTTTTCCTAATGTTCATTTGCAATATTATTCCAAAAATATTTTAAGGAAAATTCCAAGTATCACTTGAAAATATTGGATAATCAATCGTTGAGGGTAACATAAAAAGTCCTCAAGAAATTACTGAAATTAAACTCTTCTGCCAAACGAAATATCATTGTGTGATCATTTTTTTTTTCTTTTCTTTTCTTTTTTTTTTTCTGCTTCTACCACACGAGGCGAGTAAAGACCGCTTTCCTTTTACCACTGCATCACAATAACATTCAAATTTCCCGCCAGACAACCGACGTTTATACGAATAATGGCGGGAATTAATTAATTTGAAATTCGGCGGGAAATTCAAACTCAGGTTTTGGATTTATTGGTGAGTTTATAGCGCCCTTCCGGCGCCCCGTGCGGTGTGAGACTAAACTTGCGATGAAAGTTGATGATATTTTGCGTGTTTTGACCGAGTTTCGTCAACTTTCTATTATGCGTTTTTAAATTACATTCATTTGAAAATGGGCGGGAAATTCAATTTCGGTTTTGGATTTATTGGTGAGTTCATAGCGCCCTTTCGGCGCCCCGTGCGGTGTAAGACTAAACATGCACTGAAAGTTGATGATATTTTACGTATTTTGACCGAGTTTCGTCAACTTTCTATTATGCGTTTCAAAATTACATTCATTTGAAATCGGGCAGGAAATTCAAATTCAGGATTTGGGTTTATTGGTGAGTTTATAGCGCCCTTCCGGCGCCCCGTGCGGTGTGAGACTAAACTTGCAGTAAAAGTTGATGATATTTTGCGTGTTTTAACCGAGTTTCGTCAACTTTCTATTATGCGTTTTTAAATTACATTCATTTAAAATTGGGCGGGAAATTCAAACTCCGGTTTTTGGTTTATTGGTGAGTTTATAGCGCCCTTCCGGCGCCCCGTGCAGTATGAGCCTATACATGTGCTTAAAGTTGATGGTATCGGGGATATTTTGACCAAGTTTCGTCAAATTTCTATTTTGCGTTTTAAAATGACATAAATTTAAAATTGGGCGGGAAATTCAAATTCCGGTTTTGGGTTTATTGGTGAGTTTATAGCGCCCTTCCGACGCCCCGTGCGGTGTAAGACTAAACTTGCGCTGAAAGTTGATGATATTTTACGTGTTTTGACCGAGTTTCGTCAACTTTCTATTATGCGTTTTTAAATCACATTCATTTAAAATTGGGCGGGAAATTCAAATTCCGGTTTTGGGTTTATTGGTGAGTTTATAGCGCCCTTCCGGCGCCCCGTGCGGTGTGAGACTAAACTTGCAGTAAAAGTTGATGATATTTTGCGTGTTTTGACCGAGTTTCGTCAACTTTCTATTATGCGTTTTTAAATTACATTCATTTAAAATTGGGCGGGAAATTCAAACTCCGGTTTTTGATTCATTGGTGAGTCCATAGCGCCCTTCCGGCGCCCCGTGCGGTGTAAGACTAAACTTGCGCTGAAAGTTGATGATATTTTACGTATTTTGACCGAGTTTCGTCAACTTTCTATTATGCGTTTCAAAATTACATTCATTTGAAATCGGGCAGGAAATTCAAATTCAGGATTTTGGTTTATTGGTGAGTTTATAGCGCCCTTCCGGCGCCCCGTGCAGTATGAGCCTATACATGTGCTTAAAGTTGATGGTATCGGGGATATTTTGACCAAGTTTCGTCAAATTTCTATTTTGCGTTTTAAAATGACATAAATTTAAAATTGGGCGGGAAATTCAAATTCCGGTTTTGGGTTTATTGGTGAGTTTATAGCGCCCTTCCGGCGCCCCGTGCGGTGTAAGACTAAACTTGCGCTGAAAGTTGATGATATTTTACGTGTTTTGACCGAGTTTCGTCAACTTTCTATTATGCGTTTTTAAATCACATTCATTTAAAATTGGGCGGGAAATTCAAATTCCGGTTTTGGGTTTATTGGTGAGTTTATAGCGCCCTTCCGGCGCCCCATGCAGTGTGAGACTAAATTTGTGATAAAAGTTGATGGTATTTTACGTATTTTGACCAACTTTCGTCAATTTACTAATTTGCGTTTTTAAATGACATAAATTTAAAATTCGGCGGGAAATTCGAATTCCGGTTCCTGATTTATTGGTGAGTTTATAGCGCCCTTCCGGCGCCCCGTGCGGTGTGAGACTAAATTTGCGATAAAAGTTGATGGTATTTTACGTAATTTGACCAAGTTTCGTAAACTTTCTATTTTGCGTTTTTAAATTACATTCATTTAAAATTGGGCGGGAAATTTGAATTCCGGTTCCTGATTCATTGGTGAGTCCCTGGCGCCCTTCCGGCGCCCCGTGCGGTGTGAGACTAAACTTGCGCTGAAAGCTGATGGTATTTTACGTATTTTGACCAAGTTTCGTAAACTTTCTATTTTGCGTTTTTAAATTACATAAATTTAAAATTCGGCGGGAAATTCGAATTCCGGCTCCTGATTTATTGGTGAGTTTATAGCGCCCTTCCGGCGCCCCGTGCAGTGTGAGACTAAATTAATGATAAAAGTTGATGGTATTTTACGTATTTTGACCAAGTTTCGTAAACTTTCTATTTTGCGTTTTTATATTACATTCATTTGAAAATGGGCGGGGAATTCAAATTCACGTTTTGGATTTATTGGTGAGTCCCTGGCGCCCTTCCGGCGCCCCGTGCGGTGTGAGACTAAACTTTCGATGAAAGCTGATGGTATCCGGGATATTTTGACCAAGTTTCGTAAACTTTCTATTTCGCGTTTTAAAATTACATTTATTTCATTACACCCGCCAGGTTCTCGATTTATTGGTGAGCCCAGGGCGCCATTCCGGCGGCCCGTGCGGCATAAGCCTTAACGCGTTATAATTATGAATTGTCAATTGATTTCATTGTAAATTCCAGCTC